>NC_140930.1:29083705-29147590 GCF_045865225.1 Trachurus japonicus | reverse complement strand
AATGTTTTGTCACTATGGCAGAGGAGCGTTGAAATGTCCCTCATGTCCACCTCTCAGTCTGAGCCCAGTGCTTCATTGACAATAGTTACTGGACTAGATCTTTTTGTCTAGCTAACAGAATACAATTGTGTATAAAGTAATATAAATAATTTTAGGGTAAGAGTAGCCTACAAGGTTTGACATCACACATTGCACTCATACTGTCAAGGAAAGGTAGCCATTTTTATTCACACGTAAAGTAACTTCCATTCACCAGAGAAAAAAGAAAATGTATCATACAACATACGTAATATACTGTAATATAAACAGATACACAAAAACAAGGAGAATTATAGTATGTAGCCTACAGTGCTGTAAATTACTGTAATATATGGTATTCATGGTATTACTGTATGTTCTTGACTAATTTTGCCAATTGAACAGACTATTATGCCTGTGATGACTTATAGAATGAAATGAGGCTGACATGTTTTGGAGAGACCAACCATTAGACTGAGAATTACAGTAACAATCAGTTTAAGGTCAGAGGATGTTGTTATGATGCCATGTAAAGCCCTTTGAGACAAACCGTTTGTAAAAACGGGCTATACAAATACTGTAAAATTGCCTTGCCTTGCCTTTAGATCATTTGATGAAACGAATGAGAAATACAATTCTGTTGTGAACATTTGCCAAGATGTTTGGAGGTTTGTCCATGTTGTTTTGAGAATGTAATTTCTGTTTTGAAAAATGAGCCAAACCAATGGAGAAAAACTGTAAATGAAGTACACAGTGTTAGAAATACAATTTTTTTTCTTTTTACGTAAATTGCTTTAATTAAAATGGATACAAATCTTTGTGGATATGACCATTCATTCACCCGCAGAGTTCATTTACTGTATATGTATGGAAATGGTAAATTGACTTGCACTTATATATCACTTTTCTAGTCACTTGGACCACTCAAAGCACATTGAACATTCACATTCACCCTTTCACACACATTCATACAGCTCTGTGCGTAGATGGGCTTGGAGGCTAATCATTCAAACACATTCATGAATCCACTGAGTGTGGGTTCAGTGTCTTGCCCAAGGACACTTTGACATGTTGACTGGGGGAGCCAGGAATTGAACCTTTCAACCCTCTGGTTGGAGAACAACCCGCTCTACCTCCTGTGTGTGTGTCTGGCAATGAATTATAGTCAAACATTATTTTTTGCAGTGATTCATTTACTTGGTGGGTGGTAATTTGGCAAAATTTTTATTTGGTGGATATTTTTGTTTTAGTGACTAAACTGATCAGTGTAATTTAGTCTGACACTGATGTTTTTCCACAGTTCATAGGCTTTGTATATACATTTGTGTTTTGGACACCGCTCAGGGAAAAAAAAAAGAAAAAAAAGCAACCATGATCTGGCTTGACATTTTGATTACAGGGTGATTATGTCATTATATGATCTTAAGTAGGCTACAATACAATATGTACACGTGTGACAGAGTAAACAAAGGAAACACTAAAAACATTACACAATTGCTGTCCAGACAGATAAGAAAGGAGTAAGAATGACAATGCAGCAAACCCAAAACCCAAAACAATAAAAAACAAAGACAAAAGAGGACGTCAGAGGGCTGACTGTTTGGGTAGACAAAGTAAATAAATCCATCACTGAATACATGAGAAGAACAATAACCACAAAGCATGAATTATGAAACCCTAAGAAGTCTCTGGGTTTACTTTATCTACTCCTTTGGGACAGAAGTGAGTTTATTTTGTGAAAGTCAAAAGTTTTGCTTGTTTATAGCTGCACGAATGCTGCACATTCAGCACTGCAGAAACACCGCTGATGGCGGCCTGTGGCACCATCAGCAGTAAAATGATCTTCTATATGCAGATGCACTTAAAAGGTCTGCAGAGAAAAAAACAAACATATGTTTTTCTGTGTGGCCTAATAGTTGAGAGAGTGTGGCGAAGCGGCTGCTGGTGGAATCAGGGTCGAAGTGAGGAGAGAGAAGATGAGAAGTGCTGATGATTTTAAGCACGGATAATATCTCTGTGCTTTGGGAGGGAATCAATGCCAATCCTCCTGATTTGCTTACAAGGATTTGTTTCCACTGGATGCTTTATACACTTACACGCTCTGGGATGTGATTTTAAATGGGATCGTTGACATTTTGATTTTTTAGTTGGCAATGGGCTCAACACTTTTCCCCCTATTGAGAGAAAGACATCGCCCTTTCAATTTCTCTGCAATTTCTTGCTTGGACCAGGTTATTTATTTCCCACAGCCCGAGTCTCCGCTGAGAATCATCCGGTATGTGGTCAGCAACAAGCTGAGGTAAAAGCCGGCCCAGACTAAAATGTTCATGCTCTTCATCCATCAACAGCCCAGTCAAAATTTCAGTACTTCCATGTTTCCCTTTTGATGGGATTTTCATGGACAATAGTTTTGCCTGGCAGGTGTGAAGAATAAATGACAGGTTGATTGCAGCCATTCATAATGTTCCAGTTTTCCACAACCCCTAATGAAAGACTGCAAGGTTTAACTAGAAGGCCATAATGGAAAACAACTGCATTCATCAGTGAGGTCAGTGTCGGCCACGGCTGCAAGTATAGATATTTCTGTTCATTTTACCTCCCACCGTAGCCTAATTAATGCTCGCAGGTTGTCGGGGGCAAGTGCAACACTAAAGAGATAAAAGTGATTTGACAGCTCTAACTTGGAGATGATCATGGCTTACTGCTGCTGATCAACATGAATTATAAAGACTGTTCAAAAAATGATACGGTTACTTTTAATTTTCTAAGGAAATATTCAATACACTGCGCACCACAGAAGTGAAAAGAGATGTTTAAAAGTAACAGTTAATATAATCATTCGGTTAGATGAGAAGATTGATACCTCTCTCTCACGGTCTGTCAAACATGAAGCGTGGTGGCGAGCTACCCTGGACCAAGATGAACCTCAGCTACACTGTGTGTTGGGATGGATTGAATGAACTGATCTCCACAGCATTAATGCTGCATTCACGTGGAATCAGGCAGGCAGCAGATGGTAAATTATAGTGGACAAGAGACGGACCGTTGACTTGGGTGAGGGCAGTCATAAACAGCAATGCCGTCCTAAGTTAGAGAAATCAGAATTTTATAGCCATATAGCTATGATAATAACATGAAATAATACAACAAAAATGTGTTTCATCGTTTTGTAGTTTGTCTGCCGTCTCTCGTCCGCCTGATTCCATGTGAATGCAGCTAAGTAAAAAAAGAGATTACATGAAACTGCAACATTTCCCCCCTCCACACTACTTTTTGTAAACTTGCTCATTTTATTTTCAGATCAGTTTTTGTCCTATTGCAATTCAGTATATATTCTGGTTTTATATATTCAGCTCCTCAATGAACCTCCACTGTATATACATATACAGTATCTATGTTTTAGGAAAGTGGCCTGTTAAATCCAGCTTGGAATAAGGAAACATTCACTATCATAGCCTGGCTTACTTTACCATTGTGACTGACAACACAGAAACAGCTATACACTTGGAGCACATAATTAGCTCACCAATTAAGACATGAAATCTTGCCATTTAATCTGTATAAACTGATGTGTAGAAACGCCTGGAAATCTCGCTTGAACGTGAGGTTGCCAAGCAACCAGGGGGAGATTCCAGGAAGTCACTGATCCAAGCCAACAAACTGCAGCCTTTATAGCACATTACCTCCTGTAAACACCCATCTAAGCCTCTGCCATGAGAATTGTATCAATTTTCTCATCTCAGACTCATCAGGAAATGAAGAAACCCATTTCCTATGTTTAATGATTCTTCTCAAGCTGACAGATAAGAGCAAACAGTCAGTACCTAGCCAGTTTAAACAAATTCACGGTCAAAATATTTCCCACTTTGTGTTGTCTCCATCTTTGACTTTCACTGAAGCGTAAACTGACTAAATGTGTCACCTCCACCTGAAAACATGCATCTAAAGCAACACAGCATTGATCTGCACCGCAGGAAATCACCCAGAATAGCTGCTGGAACCTTGACTGTGAGCACTACTGTCTTTTTTGTCAGCCAGTCCATAATAAAGTATTGGATTGAAGTGAGGAATGGAAGAATGACTTTCTCCTTTTCAGGATTCAAAAGGAAAGGTCCTAGACCTTCACTACTTGAGAAGCTCCCCTTCAAAGAAACTCAATTTTCACTTTAAAAGGCAGACTGGTCCGCCACCCGCTCACATTACCCTCCTCTCTCGCTCCTTTTCTCCTCCTGTGTCCACCGAGTTGTTCCCCCAGCCTGGACGAAGGACGATTACACAAATCTGTCACCCAGGAAATCCCGACACTTTATTTCCTCTCAGACAAAGAGCCAGTGATGGGTGATGAGTTTGTAGCTGCCGGGGGATTTGACAGACTCTGGGGGAATAATAAAGCAATTTCAGCCTGCCAGAAAAGTCTGAGGAAGTAAAGGGAAAAACACACACGAAGAAGATATAAATCACTCATGTGATGGCCACAGTTTTTTTGGTGGAGAAATGAGACAGTTAAATTGTACAGAGAGATGAGTGGCTTGACCATAACATGGCTGTGGTACAGGAATTACACGGGGGCCAAATAAAGATGTATTGTAAAGGGTGCACACTCAGAAATGAAGGTTTTATGAGAGGATTTTAACAGCCTGTACTGGTAGTATTCTCATGCCCACCAACAGACATCCAACAAAGAGATACAGAAATTAATTTACAGTTTGCTTCATAAAATACAGTATACACACATGAGCAAATATATGCCTCTATATATTTTTGCATTACTTGTATTGTTTAATGACCTGCATTGGTACTATGTCTACCACATTACTTTTTATTACATTATATTAAATTGTATTACCGTTATATTATATTATATTGTATTACTGTTATATTATTTTTTATTATATTAGAGTACATTTTAACGATAAATGTAGAGTAGGAGATACTGTAAAAATGGTTCGAACAGGCTACATTTATAAAATACACAATTCAGAAGTCCAAGGCCCTTTCTTCAGACTTCTCTCCGAAGCCACGCCTCCAGAACTCAGGAACCCGCAGAACATGCACACAATTAGTGCATGGAAAGGGATACGGGGTAAGTGAGGGGCAGATGACAGATAGACACATCACATTGTTGCGTTCAAAATGATTGGATGGTGTTTTTACAGGATTGTCTGTTCCCCCGGTGACTAATATTTTTCATTTTTGTGACAAAGCATTGTAATTAATTGTTTGCAATCGAGGTGTAAAGAGGATTCCAAGCAATACAGTAAATTACTCCAGGAAAAGATCTCCTCTCCTACCTGTAAGGATTCAGTCAAGATTCATTTTCACAATTTATTATTTATTTATGGCCAATCTTTGTTTCCATTCATAAGCCCAAACGATGTTATTGAAAACTCTGAAGTCAGAGAAATACTGTAATACTGACCTGGGATCTGAGGTAAACAATATCCACTCCAGCATTTCAATTAAAAAAATGGAGCTGACTTCAAAGTTAGTTCGTGTAGCACTGATTTTGTTTACAGAGGACATATCTGTTTGAGGTATTTATGGTTCAGTATTAGAATCAAAAACCAAAAATAATGAATTTATGCTTGTGATTTTGTTCTTTGTAAAAGAGAAGGTAATTAAATCATATCTGATTGTTGTTTAATTGCAGCATGTAAGGTGAAAAGATTGCACATGTATAGGATATAATTACATAAGACATGAAATACACTAAAGTAAAATATATCAAGTGTAAATTTCATATATCATATCATATAGGCTATGTTCAGGAAGTGAAGGTTATAACATTTTTGATACAAAGCAGTGGCTTTATTATCTTGTGCTATAGCTCACTCTGACATCACCTCCTGGCATACTATATTGTGCATGGTGAATACAGCAGATGCTGCTCATTGCTGTAAAATAAAATAATAGTGAAATAACATTTCTGACTCCACATAACAAAACAAGGGGTCATTATCATATATCACTGTAAACAAAACAACATATCTCATTCCAGTGCAGCTGTCACCACAGTATGTAGTCTCTGCTGTACGGAGCATTCGCAAAATGTAAATTGCTTTAGTCAGTAGACACCAGACAACTTTCTCACTTCATATTCTAAAGCCACAGATACAGAGGTGTTTGAAGACACACGCATTCTCATATCAATATTTCACAGTGACAGCAGCAACTACTATCAACCGGCCCTAAGCTTTTCATGGCGTTTCTTTCCTGACATCCCATTCATCATTAACTGTCAAGTTATGAAGTTCCAGCAGAAAAAAAGGTGTTTTTCTTTCTCACTCATCAATTGACATTACAGAAATTTCAACTTCAGCTCAAAATGCCCACATTACATGCTGTGCTGTATGAGGCGGGCATGTGGCGACAGCAGGCTTGTTTGATTACTAAAATTGTGTGCTCTTTATCATGGTAATGGCCGCCTTTCAAAAACGGCACCTTGTAACCTTTGCGCTCAAAGTGCATTAAATTCTTTTGAGATGCTGCTTTAATGGCAGAGCAGACTGCATAATCAACTGCAGGTTGACATTTAAAACACGGAAATTGCAAATTGGAGTGCTGTGTGTGTCCACTGGGTAAATGGTGGCAGTGGTGTTTGGTGGCGGAGGATGGGGCCAGCATCTGCTGAGAAATGAGTTTAAGCTGCATCCCGGAGGCGGGATGCTTAAAGTGGCTGTTTTCTTTCAGTTTTTTTTTTTTTAAGATAGGGGCACTCTGGATTTATTTGACAGTTCACAGCAGAGAGAGAGAGAGAGAGAGAGAGAGAGAGAGAGAGAGAGAGAGAGATAGAAAATGGAGCAGGAATAGAGAGAGTTCAATCTCCTCTTATAATAATATAAAGTGATGCAGCTTCATGGATTAAGAACGGACTTTGTCCTGATTTCTATGCAATGCAGGTTTGTACTTACAAATTGGAGGACGCAAGGGGATTGAGCTGGTTTGATTAAGAGTGGTGCAGTGAGTAATACTCACACACACACAAACAAACCCAGCCTACAGTACAATCCCCCCCTCACACACACATTCTCAATCTTACGCTTCCACTCTGCTGCACCTCACCACACAGTGCGGCTCTCTGGTTCAACAACTCCCTCTAAGGGGAGCGAGGGAGGCAGCTTCAGCCCAGCCAACCATTGGAAACTCATTATTACAGTACTAAGTGATGGATCATTTCCAAATGATCTCCACGTACACCTTAACAATTAAGCCACCAGCAAGGCAATTACACATCGGCAATATAGCGCTGGGACACTGATATATTGCTGGGCTTTAACCTTTTGGCTAGCGGACAGATTACACTTATTAAGCCACAGCATTATTGGACCAATAAAAATCGTTGTGTGGCCATATCAGCCCACATAACTGCAGAGTGGACATTCTTCTTGCTGGAGGACTGTGCTGGTGAAAGTGGTGTTTGAGGGGAGAGTAGAAATGAGAGAGGGGGAGGGCAGAAAAAAAGAATCTCTGCTCGCTTTCAACACTGAACTCACCCTCAACATTTTGCTCTTATGCTTTTTGTGTTATGGCCACAGAGGGCATCTAGGGTAAAACTCTTTTTTAGTTGTGCATTGCTCCACCACTTTTGTCCAGACTGAAATATCTCCCCACTGGATGAATTGCCATGGAATTACAGTATGTACAGACATTCATTTTGATGATCCTGACTTTTTCTTTTCTCTGGTGCCAGCCTGAGGTTGACACCTGCAGTTTTGAGAGTCTTGACTGAGTGCATTGATATGAAAATTGGTAGAGATATCCATGGTTCCTAGAAGATCAAATCATACCTCCCACTGAGCAAAGAGACGTCCAAACGACGTCTTTTCTAAGTCATTTTTGCACGTCTAATATTGGTCCCCTGAAGGTGCAGACTGTTACTCCAGACGACGTCTTTTTCTGACGTCTACTGAACGTCCAGTATTGACGTCCACAGGACCGCCGTATAAGGGCTATTTGTTGTCCAAATGTGGTCATTATAGACGTCTTTTCTGCGTCAAAATTTAAACCGACATCTACTGAACGTCCACAGGACCGCCGTATGAGGGCTATTTGACGTCCAAATGTGGTCGTTTCGACGTCTTTTTTGCATCAAATTTAAACTAATTTTAGACATCGTTTTTATACTGCTTCTAGACTCTGTGCATAACTGTAGTCCCATTTCAGAAGGTGTCAGACTGTTCCAGTTCACTTTCCTATAGCTTCATTTGGTTTTCTCAGCAGCAGATTACCTGGAAATGCATGCAAAGGTGTAATGCATTACCAGTTCAAACCTGCTGCTGAGCCAGATGAAGCTACAGGAAAGTTAACAGGAAACAGATCCTCCACCTCCTGTAAACATATGGGACTACAGTTATACACAGGTTTACCAATAAATCACAATTCAATCCCCATTCATTTATTTCCATCTTTATTTTCTTAATCACTGGCACAAACATGTCATTCTAATAAAGTTATTGGTATCTGTTGAAATTAATACTGCTGGTAAAATACTAATAAATACATAAAGTTACACAGCCCACCTTGCTTCGGTCTGTGGCACAACAACAAATATAACACAATGAAAATTAAAGTGATAAACTCAATGTGTTTTGAGAAGAATTACAAATCAGAACCAACTACTGCATACTTAACACAGAAAATACATGTACAAAAGTGATACAAAACTGTGACAAGATTCTCCACAATGGATAATCAGTCCTGGGTGACTGCTGTGTATCCCTCTCCTCCAGCATGTGTCTTTATGAAGTCCTCTGTGGCTGTGTCATCAAAATGTATGGCTCCATCTGCACAAGAAGAAGAAGAAGACAAATAATTAGAAATATGCTAAGACAACCTGCAGCCTGTGTCTCCACTACCAATACTGGATTCATACAAAACCATCTCAGCAAATGTTAAGATATGACATATGGGCTTACCTTGTATTGCTCTATAAACCTTTGTCTTCTCCCTTCATATTAGATGTCACCATCAGGGCATTAGTGAAGAGCCTATAGGAAAAAAAAAACATTTATAAATAAATGTGAATGATACAGTGCTTTGCAAAAGTATTCATACACCTTGAACTTTTACTTTACACATTTTGTCATGTAACAACAGCTTTAATTTATTTTATTGGGATTTTATGTGATAGACCAACACAAAGTAGTACATAATTGTTAAGTGGATGAAAAATACGTGTGGTGTTGCAGATTTTTTTTTTTAAATACATGCAAAACTCTGGTGGAAACTGCACAACACACCATCCTCACTGTGAAACAGAACCCAGGAAGAGTAGCTAGTGGAAGCTTGTGTGTATGACAGAGCCCAGGAGGAGCTCCGTACAGCAGAGTATAGGAGGGCTGTTAGCACTGTTAGCTGTCCTGGATGCTAGTGAGTGCAAGCAGTGGATGCTATCCGCTAGCCCGATGCTAATTTCCGCTAGCACGATGCTAACTTCCGCTAGCCCGATGCTAACTAGCGGTGGCGGCTAGCATCCGTGACTACCACTCACATCCCAGTTTACCACAACAGTCCTCTTAGCTACTCATTACAGCAAAGAGCAGACACCGGGGCCGTGAAGGTGCACGCCGCAGCGCGTCTTGTGTGAATGACACATCGGTTAAAATGGGCGCCGGAAAGAAACTGACACTATAAATGCATACAGTAAACATAAAATCAACTAAACCAAGCAAACTTACCTTCCACTTAGTGGAGAACGATGTTGTTGTAACCAAGGCGTTATGTTGACCACAGTCTGCTTCTGCAGTAGAGAAGAAACGCGCCAGTTGCTTGGTGTATTTCCTCAGCCAATCAGAGTGGCGTTTGCTGGTGCCTCAGCCAATCAGAGTATGATCACATGCTGCCTCAGCCAATCAGAGTGCCTTTGACTAGTTTAAATAATAAAGGCTCTTATCAAAGACTGTTCAAAATTATATTTACTTCTCCATACTCTTATGAACCATGATCAGGTGAAATTATTTTCTGAAGCCATAATCTCCCACAAATTTCATTTCAAAATATATAAATTAAAATATGAATTAATTAATTAATTGAAATAAAATGAAATGAAATTGAAAAAAAAAAACAGTAGGAAAAACAAAGATGTAAAATAACAAAATATCACATGTACTCAAGAACAACAATGTCTTAAATGAGTTTAAATTGAACATAGAAGAGATGTCTACAATGCCCACATTTGGACGTCATCTGGCGTAACAGTCTGCACCTTCAGGGGACCAAAATTAGACATATAAAAATGACGTAGACAAGACGTTGTTTGGACGTCTCTTATAATGTTTAATCACAAACAATATATATTCGTATTTATTAATCATGTTGATAACAATATTGTTATTTGTCCACTACTACTATTACTAAAACTACTACAATCATTAATCATGTCAATTTCCTGCACCTGTCCTCAACGTCCAAAAAAAGTGACCAAGCCTGACGTCCAAATGTTTAACTGCATATTGACGTCCAAGTGGGGTCATGATTAGACATCCAAATAGTGGACCTAGTTTGGACGTCGTTTAGGCGTCCAGAATTGGTCTTGGACCGACGGACGCAATATAGACATGATCTGCACGTCCATCAGACGTCCAATGTTTGGTGGGCTCCTACCATCTTTGACTTCTAATCTAGGAACATCATCACATCAAAGCTGTCAAAGTTGTCACTGGGATATCTTACATCTGTGAAATGGATTGGCACCAACTCTTGTACGGACCTTCATGGTTCCCAGAAGATGACTGGAGATGATCCCTTAATGTTTCACCTAGCAAGAGCATCAGGTTTAAATGTATATATGAATTACCTTACACTCCCCCCCTGAAAGACTTTTTGCTTTTCCTTTTACAAGTTTAATGACTAAAGATTTTTAATTCACAGCTGCTCTGATTTGTTCCTCCTACTTTTCTGTAGCAGCTGCAGCCACAGCTCATGGTTATTTCAGTATGTCGACGTCTCTGACATAGACGAAGCATCAGTGTGCCTAATTAGAGACTCTCAGAGTTTCTCCTGCAGCTGTACACATGCTTAAACTGCCACAACTGACCAGAATGCCAAGTGAGAAACACACAGGCCGTTGGTCCGGAACAATACGTGCAGATAAACAGAGAAACTGTCTCTGTGGAGTTGATCACCTTGGAGGATTCGACTTCTCAGAGATCCACAATTTCTTTAATGGGGTAGATGGGATCCTATAGTAGCTTGATGACAGTGGTGGTGGGGGTTGGAGAACTGGTTGTTTGCCTGATATGAGACAGATTGGGAGTCACGAGTGTTCAGAAATTACTTAGACAATCAACTTTAACCAACTCTGTGTGCCATCAACAAAGCAACTTCTTCTCCCAATTGTTTCTACACAAACCATACACAACCATATACTGTACAGTTTAAGAAAGGTTGCCAGACAGTCTCACAGCTGGTGCCAGCAGGGTGACAAGAGGACACGACTCAAATGCAGACACCAGAGACAAAACTAATGTTGTTAAGTGATTTATTGATTTATTTCTTTAGAAAGAAAGAGGAACAGTCTGAAGAAATGATGAGGCAGGCAAAGGTCAGGAGCAGAGGCCACAATCCAAACACGCACACAGATCCAGTAATGAGCAGGCAGGAATCCAACGTCCAGTACATTAAGGGTCAAAACTCAGCTTAGTCAGGCAAAACACAAGCCCCGCCCAGGGACTTTAAGTGGGTCGGTACGCACCGGTATGGACTACCAGGACTTTTTATGGCATACCGGGAATTGTCATGAGCTCATACCTGTCCTGTTCTTTTTCTCTCTCAGCGATTAATGATAGTTACAATAATGGTTACACTTATGGCTATACATTACCCAGTGTGCACTAGGATACTTTTCCTTTTACTCGTGAGACATTCACTCACAAGGAGGTCTCGGGGAGTTGAGTCTGCTGAAAAGGACGTCGAAAGTTATGTTTGATTCAGTACGAGTTGCCTTGTTCAACAACCTCCTGTCTAGATTCCTCCAGTGATGTGAGCTGTGAGGGGCCTTGACATTTCTGTTTAAGCCCAGAATACACTGTTTGCATTTCTGTAATAAAGATCTTACTCATTACATCAGTTATATTAATGTTGTTGGTCCTCTTGTCTAGTTAAGTTATAGCTACTAAAATCAACTCAGGTCTAAAATAATATATTGTCAACTGTTTTGTTATGATAGAAACAAACACAGGAGTACATCATTTGATTGATTTGCTTGCATAGCTTTCTTCTCCACTTTTCTCCATGTCTGGTGTCCATATTTTATCCATCTACTGTGTGTAGGCAATAGTTAGTGCTGTTTGTAGTTCCTTTGTTCATCAGCCTCCTGTAGTGCAGCTACTTGAGGACCTCCTCTGAAGACCTCCCTTGGACCAGCCCAGTATTCAAGTGCACAAACACTGAGAAAAGACTTTTCAGTAGGATAGACACCTTCTATAAAGTGGGTTAACCCTTGTGTTATGTTCACATTTTGGACCCTTTGGAACTGTTCGGGTCAAATTGACCCGGAACATTATTGTTGGTTTTAAAATAAATATAGAACTAAATATTTACATAAAAAAACTCCAACATATATTTTCTTTATCTCAGTTCCAAACAATATAGATAACATACATGAATCATGTTTGCAATTAATCTCTGCTAGATCACATTTAACAATGGAAGTGTCATTCGTTTTTTGTGATAAAGTTATAATGTATGTAAAAAATCCACTATAGTAAAGCCTTGGATAGCATAAATCATGTTTATCTATGAAAAATAATGTGTCTGTGTCCACTGTCCATGTGTGTGTCTGTGTGTGTGTGTGTTTGTGTGTCTGTGTGTGTCTATGTCCATGTAAGTTTGTGTGTGTCTGTGTCTGTGCGTGTGTGTGTCTGTGTCCATGTAAGTTTGTGTGTGTCTGTGTCCATGTGTGTGTCTCTGTGTGTGCGTGTTTGTGTGTCTGTGTCCATGTCTCTGTGTGTGCGTGTGTTTGTGTGTGTCTCTGTGTGTTTGTGTGTGCGTGTTTGTGTGTGTGTGTCCCTGTGTGTGCTTGCGTGTGTTTGTGTGTCTGTGTCCATGTAAGTGTTTGTGTCTCTGTGTGTCTGTGCGTGCGTTTTTGTGTGCGTGCGTGTGTGTCTGTGTCCATGTAAGTGTGTGTGTGTCTCTGTGCATGTGTGTGTGTCCATGTAAGTGTGTGTGTGTGTGTCTCTGTGTGTGTTTGTGTGTCTGTGTCCATGTAAGTGTGTGTGTGTCTCTGTGTGTCTGTGCGTGTGTGTCCATGTGTTTGTGTGTGTCTGTGTCCATGTAAATGTGTGTGTGTCTCTGTGTGTGCTTGCATGTATTTGTGTGTCTGTGTCCATGTAAGTGTGTGTGTGTCTCTGTGTGTTTGTGTGTGCGTGTGTGTGTTTGTATACGTGTGTGTGTTTGTGTGTGTCTGTGTCCATGTAAGTGTGTGTGTGTGTGTGTGTGTGTGTGTGTGTATCTGCCTGTCTGTCAGTCAATGTATTTCATCCGGGTCAAATTGACCCGAACATCCTATGAAGGACATAAATGCGTAGGGGTATTGTAGCAAATCATGTCAATATTTTTTTTTTCTTTCACACGTTCTTCACATAAAATAAGCCAAGGCCATGGATTTTCAGGTCGAAAAGTCGTATCCTTGTATATTTTTTCTTTTAGTAAAAATTTGAAACGGGTCAATTTGACCCGAACACCACATAAGGGTTAACATCAAATGACAAACATATTCATTTGTCTTCATAGATTATTCATAGATGGAGTTTAACAAGAAAATACTTGTTAAAATTCTTTGTGTAAAGTTCAATAAAACAAAAAAAGTCAGCATCATGTTTGAATGTATCACTTGATACGTGATGATCTGCTGATACCGAACGCCCACCGCCTAATTTACCGCCAACAGTTGAATAAGGGGAGTACCGGCACTTACTGTACTTTTTTCCACTTAAAGCACTGGCCCCGCCTACTTGACTCAAAGGATTTTGTCATGATTTTTGCTAATCGCTACTGAAAAAAGTGAAACTAGTGTGTCATTCCTTTAAAGTGTATTTTTAAATTGGTCTAATGAAAAATTATGGTTTCCTCTTTAAACCTGATTTTTTCAGTTTGCTTCAAAGCAAATGTCACTACCTGTGAACTAAATTAAAAGAAATGCTTCAATTCAAATGGTATTTTCACTTTAAACCAGAGATTTTCCTGTCACGTGACCATGTGACGTCACCGCAGAGCGCTCTTTTCCAAAATTGAAATCCGCCATGTTGTTTCCTCGCATCAAGTGCCGACCTCGGGTGTGGACCGTCTGTCCTGTCTGGAAACTCTTTTAAACAAGGTAAGAATTCAAAATTGTACCGTTTTAATGCAACATGGGCTTTCCGTGCACATTAATGCGTAGTGGCAGAATGGACAACTGACATTATCGTCACGGCCGGCTTGGTATTCTGTGTGCTAACGCTAGCGCTAGCTAAACCGTTCCTTAACAACAACGTGTCCGTTGCCTCTGTTTATTGTGCAACGTTAATGTTGTTGTACAGTGGCATTATGAAGCAATATGCGTAAGTTATTGTGATAAGGCTTGAATACAGTAAAGTAGAAACGGGAAACGGGTCTGCCTGGCCACCGTTTTTTTTTTTTTTTTTTCCTCCAGGTGGGCTGCAGGCAGGTGCCCGTCACAGACACATGCACGGACACACACACACGGCTGTCTCTGCAGCAGAGTGAGGGGAAGACGGTGAAACTCCGCGGTGGGTTAGGGGGATGTTGAGTTACTGTGGAGGTGTGTGAAGGCAGGTAGTTGCAGGACGCAGTGTTTGGCACTTAATTATTGCAGTCCTGGGGCAGACTGAAAACAGTTACTCTACCCGTTAAAGCAGATATCATCGGCACGGCCGTTTCGGCTAATGCTGTGTTCAAGGCAGGCTTTTGAAACCGTAAGTTACAGCTTCAAGTCACAACTACGACTTGGTAGCGTTCCAGGTAACCCGTAGCTCGTGTTTTTACCGTCCTGTTGTCTGTGAAAGTTCCCTATAACGGCCACTCGTAACTTCCGACCCGTGAACTCGTACCAGATCGAACTGGTATGACTTCACAGGAAGGAAAAACACAAAGTACGAGTTTCCTTGAACGCACCATGAGTTAGCAGCCCCCGCCCTTGTCAGGCATCAATTGGTCCTCGTGCTACGTCACCACATTCACGCGCATCCCTTGGCTGCACACACAGCCCTTCATGCCGTTCTCTCCCCTCATTGGATAACACTTGTATCCCACAAGGAAAATTTTCTCCTCGGGTTACAGCAGAGCAGAGTGACGGAGAGACTCGTGTTTAGGCTGAAATACTTCATGTAAGTGATTGCTGACGGAAAATAGGACTATTTAGGACTTATATTAACAAAAACATTCCACTGATATCTGCTTTAATACCACATGTCGTTTTTGTTTACTCTCCGTCAGCGCTCATGTTCTCACTACGCACTTTTCTGTTGTAAACAAACTCACATGGTTTGGTGCTACAACCGAATTTCACAGCTGTTAGATGATTGGCTGTTTGAGTGTCACTCAATTGTCAAAGGGTGTGATTTTTATGTCTTTAATTAGCAGTTTATGAGCAGGCATATTTGAAGCCGTTTTTTCTAAAATAAAATACCATGCAGAGTAATTGTATATAAATCGCAGGCAATTAATGTTTTATTCATTTAGTGCAATCCAGTAATAAAGATCCATTCTCTCATCTCAGTATAATAGAATACCAGAATGTATAAGGTCTAATAAATTGGAGTCTGCAGTGACAATCATGGATAATGCTATTTGTCCCAACAAAAACTAAATGTGAAATCTTTAAATTCTGTTTACAGGTTTGCTCCTGAAAAGGTCACAGTTGGTAAGTCCCTAAATGAACAACTGTGGAAGTTATCTACATGTTCGTTTTAAGTGACATTAGTGTCATTGACATTTGTTATATTTCATTAATTGCAACCAGATATAATCTAAAATTTATCAGACAATAACAATAAGATTCATGATTCATTCAAATAATTTCATGCAGTTTTAAATAATGTTAAAAGTAGCCAAATATTAAAGAAGAAATAATCATAGTTTTTTTTGTATCTCATACACTACACTTACTCCAGCTTTTGAATTATTGCAGTGTCTGTAGATTTGTTGGGGTGCAAGAACTGACCGATCCCTACCCTCTGGCTTACTACATCGTTGGGTGCTGCCACATCATCTCTCTGAAGAGATGCATAAGGTAAGGTTGTATATTAATGTGTGTACTCTAGGAAATTGAAAACTTTTTCAAAAGTAGCTTTTGTTTTATCACGCTATTTAAAGCAGAAGTAAGCGATCCGGTCGTTTTGGCTAATGCTGCGTTCCAGGCAGGCTTTTGAAACCGTAAATTACAGCTTAAAGTCACAACTTACGACTTTGTAGCGTTCCAGGCAACCCACTCGTGTTTTTCCGACCTGTTTTACCGGTGAAAGTCACTATAACGGCCACTCGTAACTTCCGACCCGTGAACTCGTACCAGATCGAACTGGTACGACTTCACAGGTCGGAAAAACACGAGTTACGAGTTTCCTTGAACGCACCATAACAGTCCTCGTCCCTACGTCGCCATATTCACGGCGTCCCTTGGCTGCACACACAGCCCTGCATGCCGTTCTCTCTCCTCATTGGATAAAAACTGTAGGATACGATAAATGTTTTCTCCTCGGCTGCAGAGCAGAGCAGAGGGACTGACAGACCCGTGTTTCAGTCCAAACACTCTATGTAAGTGATTGCTGTCAGAAGATATAACTATTTAAGACTTATATTAACACAAATATATCACTTACTTCTGCTTTAATTGTGAGAAGAAAAAAACAACACACAGTTTGCCAAGAATGTCCTGTTATTTTCACTAGAAATGTGAATATGAGTGAATCTATGCTATGGCCAATTATGTACTACAACTAACACTATTGTATTCATGTTTTTACTACCGTAGATACTTTTTGATGGACTGGCATGGCGAGAGAAGACCAGCTGAGCTGCGGGTTATCCTGTGTCCTGATGACACCAGGAAGCTAATTCTGCCTGGTGGAATTCCAGAGACAGTGTGTGTTAAATGGCAGTACAGAGACAGAGACTTGGAGAGGCACTAGTGAACTTGACATCTACTGCTGAACTTGAAGATTTGGCAACAATCAAGATGATCTCACTAAGTGATGATAGCCAAAGCATTCCAAGAGTTCAGCATGTCTGATGACCTTCACCTGAGTTTGGCAGTAGTAGGATCTTCTACGGTCACCAGGAGTGGAAGAGGTGAAAGAGTGATGGCCTGCATTGTTCACAGTGGATAAAGTAAGTAATTTCAGGTCACAAAAATCTCATGAAACATATCTTTTACACCACAGAGTTTTAATGCAATATGTAATGTAATAACATTTGATTGTGATATTTTGTTTCATAAAGATCAGTGCTGAGTTGATGAGAATGACTGCTGTTCCACTTCAACCACGATTCCTGGCTTCCTTGGACAAGCACCACAGCAAGCTGATCAGAGATCATCAGGAACAAGGGAGGAGCTGTCAGAGAGAAGACCGGTTAGGTGCTGAAAAGTTCTTGGTCAGGTATGTACTTGCTCAATACTGCAAAACTCGTCGACATCACAAACAGTAACATTTTCATCCTACCAAACACACAAGCCACTCATCATAATCTCATAAGACTATGGAATGATAACTAATATCTTTTATCAATCAGTGAAGAAATACAAGTATGGAATTTAATGAGATACAACACAAAAAACACAATATAAGTACAATACAACAGAAATGACACTTACTTTTCTTCTCTTGACACTCGGAGTATCACAAGAGCACCCTTCCAAAGGAAAATAACTAAAATCACAGGTAGAAACTGATTAACTGTCTGCTACAAGTTTACTACAGCTGAGAGGGTAGTCTTCTAGTCTTCTGCTGTATGATTACGTCACTTCCTGCTACACAAAGTAGAGAGGGACTTATGTGCTTTTGTAACAGCCTTCTAAACAATAAATGTCTTGTCTTTTGTCAGATTGGTGAGAAGGATGGCGCCGAAAGAGAGCTTCAGCAGTGGACAATGGCAGTGTTTGTCATCAGAAGGAGGATCCATTAAAGCCACCATATGGCATGAGCACCTCCACACCTTCAAAAATGAACTGTCATCAATTGCACATGGATGTACCCTCTTATTTGGCCTCATCTATGCTCTAAACCTGAGCTGTCCAGGTGAGCTCAAACACACTTTTGATGCACTGCAGGAATATTCATGGAGATGGACTGCACACTCTGAGTGTCATTTTCTTTGGCTCTGACTGTCAAGCTCTAGATATGTGGTTGCTCAAAGAAAGACATTTGGATACAGCATGTTGATCTGTTTTAATTGCTTGTGTTCAAATACATTCCAGGATAATGTTAAGGGTTATTGTAAATAAGAGAAAAAAACAGCTTTGATTCAAAACAGGCTTTCATTTCTGATATTCTCTGTTAACAGAATTCTTTCAGTAGCGCTGATATTAACAAAATGTGAACAATGCTAAAATTCTGAATGATCAGTGAGAGCACGAATAGTTCCTTTTTTTTCTTGAACTGCCCTTGTTCATCATTGACTCCATAGCAACTGTGTTCATCATTGTTTTTTTTGGGTGGTCCCTTGCTTTTCTAATGGATCAAAAATAATGATATTCATACATTCTGATAATTTTGTCAAAGGATAGCAAAGACACTGTTAGATGCTCTATTTTTATACTTTATGCTGTTACCTTGAATCTCTCAATTGATGTGTTTACAGTTCCATAAGGTTTAAAGAAAAACACAATGAAAAGACCGTGTATTTTGTTTTACATGCAACTTTGTTTGTTTGTTTTTCTCAAGTGTTAATACATGCCTATTTGAGAGTAATCAAAAATAAATGGTCTTTTGAAGAGAATTTTCCTGTTTTTAGTTTTATCTTAAGTGAATCAGTTCAGTTAATCCTAGTCTTATATTATAGGGAAATATATTTTGTTTATGGTAAAATTTCAGTTGTACAAAGTGAAAAATGTCATTATATTGACCAAAATAATATTTTGGCTTGTGATTTAAGAGAATATATTGATTAAGGTATAAGTAAAAAATTAACTTTGTGCTGAATCAGAAATTTAAGTTGAGAAAACTTAAAAAAATTGCATGTAACAGGATTACAGCAATTTAATTAGTTTTTTCCAAAGTAAAATCTTTAATTAGATATAGTGGTAAATATTAGTTTTTCTCAAATTAAAAAAATAAGTTGTAATAAAGAATAAAAATAGTTTATGGTCTTTGTAATGAATTATGTTTTTACTTTGTATGAAAGCAAATTTTTGGCTTTTTCTCAAAGTAGAAAATGTATTTACATTAAATCAAAATTTATGTTTTCAACCAAATCAAAGATTTAATTTGTGAAGAACTAATAAATTTAGGTGTAACAAATTACAGCAATTTTTTTAAGTTGATCCAAAGTATCACTTTTTTCAGTGTAGGTAACAGGTTTGACTCACTCATCCAGCAAAGTCCTACTTCTACTGTGAAGTGCATCGGTGGGTCAGATAAGGGAAAAGGGGGGCAGAGCTGAAAGTCTGAGGACATCTAGTGGGAGGATGGATAGCTGGTAAGGAAGCAGATTTAAACTATATGTTCTGGATTTGCCACTAATTGTCATAAATATGATAAATATGTTTGATTTTTGACATACAGTAAAGATCCAGAAGTATGGCCTATCTCTCAATGTTGGAGGAAATTAAAATGATCTTCCTGGATCCGTCCCTTTAATCAGATCGATACTTAAACTTTTATGTGTTTCTCCCTGGTACACGACAGACACTAACATCCATGTTCATTGCAGATTAGTTCAGTGTCTTTTGACAAACAACCAACCCAGCAAACATAATGGTAGGGCAATCAGACAGCAGACCCATTCAAATAAAAATGAACAAGATCTGCGCTAAAATGAAACAACCCTCCCTATCTGAAGCCCCATCCCCCCACCTATTTCACTGAAAAGCATTTTTGTGTAATCCAGCAGACAAATAAATAGACACGGGTGAAAATATAATCTTCTTGGCAGAGGTAGCAAACAAATCAACAAACAAACAAACAAACAAACACGAGTGGTGGAGGTAATAAGGCACTATAAATCACTTGGCTCTGGGCAAATGATTTTGTTGGATTGAAACAAACTCTGCAAACAGTTTACTCTCTTCGCTCTCTGAGAATGATCCTCCTCTAAGCAATCAAGAGTCGGATCCATTTGGCTCCTCCACTAAAACAAACGTGAGTTGCCCAACTATAGCTTACACTATATCCACCGTGACACTAATGTGTAGGCTAAGTCACATGAAGCTATCAGCTGAAACTTGAGGTGACAAGATGATGCGGGAGAAATGAGCTTAAATTGGGTGGATGAGCAATGAATCCATGCAGACAGTAGGAAACAAAACAAAATACACACAGACACACTCACACGGCAAGTGAGCAAGTGAGTTATGTGCTCATGAAAAAATGAAACAGATTGAAAGAGAAAAGATGGAAATAAACTGACAAGTTTTTCCACAGTAATGAGGACAGTTAATTCAAGACAATTAATTCAAAGCCATGTGCGTCCGCTAAGGTCCTTAATTAACTGCAGAGGCGGCAAAGTTATGGGTTTGACAGCAGCTCCTTTGTCTTTCTTCTTTGTGGCCCTCCTCCTCTTTTTCCTCCCACTGATCTTTCATTAAAACACCCACATATTCAATGTAACTTGAAACATTTAGGAATATGTAAAAAATGTAATATTTGAAATATCCCGGGGACAGGTGGGAATGTCAGTTCTTCACACTGACAAAAAGACTTCATCGTGTTCTCAATTGCATCATTGTGCAAAGTGTGTTTTACTTAGATAACATTCCCTGGTCCTTAATAGACTTTTTTTTTTATTTCACAGCCAAAAGGAAAGATAATTAAAATATTTTTGCTATTCATTTTGAAAGACAGTCACATAAAGATATGGTAAGATGTCATTTCTGTATTTGGTTGTTAAACTGTAAAACCTACTTTTACTGGAGCGTTAAGGATTTCTTAAAAGTTATTCTAATGAATTTCTCTAGACTGATCATTAAAGTTTCATTTTGTGTAATTTCCTGAAATTCTGAATACCAGGCATAGGAGCTAAATCTAGAGTTGGAGAATAAAGCAAAATTATCCTTTAATGTTGAACGGAACTGGCAAGCTGAATTTCCAGCCAAGTCCATGTAAGTTTAAAACCTTACATGTTTTATGATGCCCACTTATTTTAAATAAGCACTTACTTGCAGCCAGCGACAGCTCAAAGAGGAGATGGTGCACTTATAATCATTTCCTGTCCCTGTGTCATGTGGGTGTCACTGTCACCTCTGGTTCATCCCTTTGGAAGACAAAGCAGCAGCTCTGAGACTATTCCCTTTGGTGGAGGAAATGAACATGACCACGGATTATGAACGATTGTTTTGCTCCACAGACATGAAAGTAAAGAAGAAAGTCCATATTTTAGGATCTAATCTGACTGTCAAATGATGTTTTATGAAGCAGACAGAAAAGCCAAAAATGAGCTTGAGATCTGTTTCTGTCTCTAAACAGTGCTTCCAACTGGATTAAAGTGGAATTTAAATACACAAAACCAAAAAATAAATGAATACAAAAATAAATAAATAACTGAAGTGTTTTTCTTTGCTTAACAAGTAACTATGCTGTGACTGTTTGTGTGGAATAAAGATAATATTATTATGAGACTGATGTGATCTTGTGCTGGAATGAGTTTAAGCTGGTCGATAAAAAGGAACAGCAAAAGAAGTTGCAAATGTTGTGTCTAGTGTTTCATTCATTTGTATAATATTGTTTTGACATGCAAAAGCGACAGCCCATCAATTAGTGGTAAAAAATGCCAAAGCTTTGTAAAGCAATACACTATTTCATACCGTGTGACCAAGACCACTCAGGAATGTATTGGTTTATTTAATACCATTAGCATGAGCTGTAATCAGTCATCGTTGTCAGACAGTATATCTGTTGCATCTCTTTAGCCTCACTACTTCAATCCGAGATGCCAAAAATACAGTCATTAGATACAATGAACACACAGGTTTACAGTACAAAACTGTGCAGTATGTTAAATAATTACACATGTTCTTCAGTTTCTTCACAAAACTTCCTCTGGCTTCATGAAAAACTGCTTTCTGGTAGAGAGAATTGTGCCTCTGCCTCTTTCATAGAGACCTTTTTCCTCTATGAGTGTGAAATAGCATAAGTGCTTGAAACAGCCTGACATAGTATTGCATCACTTACACTTGCAGAGTTATTCAGTCAAATACAGCGGTGTAAAATAAGTCGGAAAAAAAGAGACGGAATGGACTCAGGCGTTCAGAGTGAAAAGCCAAAACACTGGAAGAGAACAGGCAGTTTCAGTCCAAAGTCTAAGTGAGCTGAATAAAATTTATACAACATTGTCATCCAGACTTCCTCATGATTATGTTATATTAAATAATGGACCAAGCTTTTTATGTATAAGCAACAGAAAGACAATTTGCTATGCAAAGCCACACTTGAGGTCAGTGAGGAAAGGTTTCAACGTTAACGAGAATTACAGCATTGCTTTCCATTTTTGTGAAATATCAGACCCAAACTGTACAGTACAGCTGCATGAACCCTGTGTGACATGAAAGGAACCAAGGAGACTGTATTTTCTGCCTGTTTTTGCTCCCATTATGTCTGTGTTAGTCATGCAGGACTGCTGTGCTGACAGAAAGCATTCAGCCAGCAGCTGCAAAGATAAATACAGGTGAATTAAAAAAGAAAGACTTGTGCGTGTGTATGTGCGTAATAACCACTGCTGCAACAGAGCTACAGTACTACATTATCCTTTTAGATTTTCACTCATATAGCACTGTGGACAAATTGATAACATCCAGTTACAGATGAGAATAGAATATTGTTTAATTTGGATGTATCCTATTGACTGTTCACTTTTTGTGAAGTTGACATTTGGTTTTCAGTTAAATGTACTATTATGGTATCAATGTCACTAATGTCACTGATTTCATGTTGTACTATCATCAGGTGAGAAGTTTAATGTCCAGCACTTTGAATCTATGAACTACCACTACCACTACTACTAATACCTCCGAAGATAATACAATTTCCACAAGTTTCAGTTGTACTTCCTGTAATGCTAATTAGCAAACATTAGCACACTAAACTAATCATATTTTGTTAGATAGTGGGCCGAATAATTTTCCCGTCATCTTCTGGTATTTGCGAATATTTAGTGGAAAAGTGACTTGTGACAGTAGTCAGTCAGTAAGTGAGTAGATGGAGAAAAAAACAAAAGCAAGACAATAGCTACCAATAAAGTTGTGACCAAAGCGACTGAATATGTGCACTTTAGGGGTATCTGTCAGTAAATAAATACTACAACTCCTCAGGACCTACGGTCCACTGCACTACAGTATGAGCCAGGAAAATAAAAGATTCTGTCTTAATAGTAGATATTTTAAAAATGACTATAGATGTGATTTTTAGATATTTCTCCTTCATACTGCAGATTTATACTCAGTGTCAGTTCAGAAGAATGATCCTGAAACTTCTTCAGACAGGAAGGAGTAGGGTGAAGACTGGTGGAGTGCAGCCACATGCAGGAGAGAGACTTTCAGCAAAGGAATCACAGACAGCACTGAATCACGAGACAGGAAGGACAATCTTGTTGATTGTCCTGCTAAGGCGTTTTTAAAAATGATTGAGGAAAAACAGCTTTTGTACACACCTCCTCCATTTTTATGACCTGAGCAGTTCTGACCTTTGTTGCTGTTGTAAATGGCTGACAAGCCAGCTAGTGTGTCAAGTGTCAAGAACTGTAAAAATTCAGACACAAAAAATCCAAAATACTTTGCGACCACACTAGACATTCTCTCTGCTTAACACTGGCGAGTAGGTGCAGCGTCCAACTTGCGTACGAAAACACTCTGACAACTAGCATGTTCCAACAGGGCACAGCAACTTCTGCCCTATGCTACTGTGAATATGGCTTTTGTCATGTGACTACTTCACACAGTACATACTTTGTAAGTTTGACACTCTTGAATATAATTCCAAATCAAAAGTAACTCACTCCACAGTCTGCAAAACAAAGTACAAACCACAAAACTCAGCGCAGTGCTTATGTGAAGTTAGCTTACCTCAGTAACAAATATATCGTGCATTATACTGTTTAAAGTTTAGTAGTGCGTCTATGGGTGTAAGCAACAGCTGCTCATATCTTAACAAGGAAAATAAAACATGAATCACTAATACATAATGCTTTTTGATCAACAGTACCAATTTCTCTGCTTTGATTTGTCTCTTGTGTCTAAATATTGCTTTTAAATCCGAGAGCCAGCACTTGAAAACAGAAAACCAGAGAATATGGTCATTTTAGTAAGACCTCTGTTGAGATGGAGAACATGTTATAGTTTTGGTCAATCAAGATGTACAATCACAGAAAACAGGAACTGTCACAACCACAGATAATGAGAGAGCTCCCTGTGGCCCTCTCTGGCTCTGTAGTGGAGGCCCGGCTATTGATTACAGCTCTGTGGGAGAGCATTGATTTTTATCTCAAAGTGAGTGAGTGAGACTGAATCCACTCAGCAGAGGGAGGGAGAGAGAGTTCAACTTCAACAGCAGATGGACAGTGGATGGGAAACAGGGTCAGGCTTGAGACTGACTGAGTGACTAAACCACTTGCTTTTCCCCGAATAATTTTGACCACTTATGATACCACAATATCACGATTACTGATGCTTGTCTAATGTGTAACGATAATGGCAGAACTTCTGCCTGCAAACCTTTGTGGGGTTTTTGGCTCTTGTAGCAAACTCCATGGAAGATCATCTGACCCTTGTCTAGATATTTCAATAAGAAAACAAAATGTGAACGTGATTGTGGTGCTATATGAGCAGTCAGAGAATCACCAGTGCCAAAAGGCTTAGTCCTCAGGGCAGGCTGTCTGCACCACATTGCACGACAATCCATTTAAGAGCCGCTGTGATATTTCAGTCTGGACCAAAGTGGGGTCTGCCTGGCTCAATGACATTTCTGTAGGGCAGATGCTTGCTGTCATGCAAGCTGTCTCACTATACCCTTTGCCTCCTGCTCTCAACACAACACAACACAAACAAGATAAAAAAAAAAGTCCAAAAGTTAATCCACACACACATCATAAAGTTAAATTGTTTTGCGCAAAGAGAAGCTCATTTCCCTTCAACAGCTCAGCTCTTTTCAAAGTATCATCCAGGGTAAATGCTGAATTTGCGAGTGAGCTGCCTAGATGGATGGATTGATGGAAGGAGTGAAGATAAGTGAGAGAAATATTGTCTGAAGACCGTGCAGTAGATAAGCACAGACCAGAGGCTATCAAATGATGACTTTCTGAGCTCCGAACCAGTGGCCTGCATGCTAAAGTGGAGAGGGAGAGGAAGATAGATGCAGAGAGTAAGTAAATCTGGAAGGCAAAATGAGAGGGCAGATGTTGATGGCAGCGAGCTAACTGGATTAGCATGTGTAATAATATCAGTAAAGGTTAATGTGTACAGATGCAGAGAGGCTAATGCAGGGCAGCGCTCTATAATAGAAAAGACAGGTCAAAGGGACCAGTTAATAGTCAAAATGAATGGCTTTTGATTACAGCCTGAGATATTGTGTTGTGGATGCGACTCTCAAAGAGCTTGACTGGTGGATGTGAACAGACAGGAGATGATCATTGAACTCATACAGGAGGTATGGTGTAGAATTTGTCTGATAGTTTCAGAATTAGTCCTTGCTAAGTAAAGCTGCTGAATGTATATCTTTTTTATTATTATTATTTATATAATAACTTATATCTGTATGTGACCCTTTCTTGATTGATTGACTGGTATGATTTTCCACCTCAGTGGGTGGAAGTCCAAAGAATGTCCAATACAACACACAATCCACACAACATCAACACACCACTAAATCAAATCAAATCAAATCAGCTTTATTCATATGGCACTTTTCATGCATTGCAGCAGCACAAAGTGCAGAACAAAACATGAACAACAACAAAAAAAAAACCACCATGACCACCTTTGGGGGCCGTGCACACCGAGCGGAATCATGGTCCATGACTGCAGAGGATGCCGACACAGGGACCGCCCCAGCCCAGGCAGACAGGAGGCTCCACACCAAGGTGTAGAGCTCTATAGCCACCCGGGCCAGGGCCATCCACGGGACAGCACCCCCATCGGTGGACCAGAAGCAACTCCCGGTGTGGTAGGCCCCCAGGAGGAAACACTGGAAACCCGAGGGGCTAAAACAGTGAAATAAGATAAAAGGTATTGAAGCTAAAACTGAGGGAGTAAAAACAGTAAAATGTATAAATAGACCAAATAAATAATGTGAAATAGAATTATTTTGTGACTAAAATATTGAAGTAAAACAGTAAAACAACAAAACAGGATAAACTGAACTAAATAATATAAAATAGAATAATAATAAAAAATGTAAGAATAGGGGTGAGCATAAAATGAATTAGAAAGAGTTAAACAAGTCAGTTAAAAGCCTGAATAAAAAGCTTGACTAACGGTATAACACATATACAATAGTGAATTTAATACCAGAGAACAAATTGGACATCTAACAAGTCCAGCCTGGTACTATCTTAGTGTTCAATGCTGGGAACATACTGTACAAGAAAATGTTTTCCCCTATACCATCATAAGGAATAAACTTCTTGTACATGTCTCAGTGTGCCCTTGGCCCTTCTTGTTTGTAATGGCAGCTGCATGATAGAAACATGATCAAAATGCCCACTTCAGATTCTATGGTTATTGACCTTCAGATACTTTGTCATGGGTGTTATTGGACATATAAGTAGCTGCAGTAATACTTGGGAACTTGTCTGTTTAACCAGTTGATGCATTGTCACATACAGCCCCTTCAGGTAATGTCTCAATATGTCTGCGGTTGGAGTGCATTTCTCAAGGTATTAATAGAGGCTGTCACATTAAAAATGAGACATTACCATTTTAAAGTTTTTCAGTAGCAGCCCAGGGGGTTATTGAGGACATGGAGTAACATCACAGATCCTACTGGATCATCATTACAGTATTACTGTCCAGTTTTTATTCAACCATGACAACTTACACTGGGGTTCATAGGTAAAAAATGTTGTTTTAAGCGCTTTTGTTGCGATTAAATTGCAGGAGACAGCTAAAGTTGCAAAAAAAAAAAAAAGTTGCAGTTTTGTTCTGAATAATTAAAAATCAAATTTTGAAATGTCACAATATAATGTGAGGTCCTGTCCTGTTATACCAGCAATTTTCCACTTGTTAAGAAAGGCACAGGAAAATTACATAGAGTTGAAAGTTGTTTTACTTTTTTAATTAAAATGTCTGTTTAAAAATCGTGGTAAAAGAACTGTTTTAAAAAATGCCATGGGATGGGGGAAGGGGCACCTGGCCGCCGGCTGCTCCGCTCCGGCCCTGCAGTGGCGCACTCACTGGATTCCCCCTCGGCGAGTGCTGCGGAGTTGACACAGCCTCGGGTGGTCAACCAGGACAACTCACACACTCAACACGTTCGACTCAGCTTGTGTTCCTTTACTTATCACTTTGTGCACGTTGTATCAAGTTTCTTGCCGTCAGCCGAGCCACGCTGTTCCTCCGTGGACTCACTTTCAACCACCGCTCCGTCCAGACTCGCACTCTCTGCTGTGTAACTCGCGGAAAGCACCGACAATTGGTCCAATTTGCGGAAAAGTTGCGGTGATTGTACAAAATTGCAAGATCGCAAAAATTTGCGGGGATTGGCTGAATTTGCGTTAATTGTTGCGATCGCAACATCGCAAATTCCTGGAGGGACTTAGTATTACAAGGTTTACAACAGATCTGACAGACAACCTGGGCTGTGTGTGTGTGTGTGTGTGCGTGTGTGTGTGCGTGCGCGTGTGTGTAAAGAAGAGAGGGAGAGGGAGAGAGAGAGTAGCTAGGTAAAACCTGCTAGCTGTTAGCTACCGTAGCTCAGGCGTCGGTCTCCCCGTCAGGTAAAAGCTGCCGTTTATTCCTCAAATGAAGCTCATGAAGTTGTTTAGCCTCTCCGGTACAGTTATCCATCACTGCAGTTGAATTAGCCGCTAAACTGCTGGACGCTAAAACCGAGGGGGCGTCTGTTTGTTTACAATTCACGAAAGCAACGTGAACGTACGTGCCGCGTGCCGAGTTACGCAATGAGGCAGCGGAGCCTCAGCCACACACACACACCGTCTGGGCAGAAGAGGCAGAGCAGCTCTGTGCCTCTCCTCTGAAATACAGCGAGACGGTGTGTGGCTTCTACGGCCGCTCTATAGCCTGTGGTTGATTTCTAAAATGTGAAGTAATCAGCCAAGTAATCTCCGTTTTTATCAGATGTACCGGTAATCTGATTATGGGTTCTCTTTCAACATTAGTTTCGGTATCTCACTATGGGACACGCCCCCTGCGCTTGTCCCCAGAAGCAATTTTCCACTACGCCAGTCCTGACTGTCAGACAGACGTGACGCCCACTCCCTGGGAGGGTCTTCCTCCTCACTATAAGACCGGGGCGTAGGGTTGCCAACCGTCCCGGATTGTGCGGGACGTCCCGGGATACAGCCGGTTTTGATTTGTCCCGGACGGGACAGCCCGCCCCCGCCGACAAACGTCCTCCAATCACAGCCCTCCCTTTACATGCGTGACGCATGTAAAGGGAGGGCTGTGATTGGAGGACGTTTGTCGGCGCATGCAGAAGCGCCAAAAATTAAAAAAAAAAAATAATAAAAAATTAATATCATACGGCAAATGGAAAAATGGAACCTGCGTCAAAAAAGAGGCTGTGCAGTTATAATCAGCAATGGGAGACAAAAAAGCCCTGGGTGAAACCGGTGAGTGGCGAGGTCACGAAAGCTTATTGCACATTTTGCCGGCGGGAGTTCTCAATCGGGCACGGAGGTGAGAATGACCTATCCAGACACGCTGCCTCTGACATGCACAAAAAAGCCACCGTGGCTAAAGGAGCTAGCAACATCAGCAAATTCTTTGCCGCGGCAACCGGAGAAAATGAAAAAATCTCAGCAAGTGAGGCCACCTTCGTCTATCACACAGTAAAACACGCTCTGAGCTACAATAGCACGGACTGTCTTGCGAAGCTCAATGGCACTGTATTTAACGACTCTGCGGTGGCTCAGAAGATCCATTTAGGGAGGACAAAGGCAGAGATGATAGTAATGAACGTCTTGGGACCAAAATTTGTTCAAGACATTTTATTTACGCTTTCTCCAACTGATGGTGACCCTGTTTTTTTTTCTGTCGCCACTGATGCGTCCAACAAAGGTAACAAAAAAATGTTTCCAGTGTGTGTCAGGTATTTCTCTGCTGTTGATGGGGTACAAAACAAGCTGCTAGACTTTTACGAGGACCCTAACCCTAACATAAAGCCCTGATGAACTGTCTGGAGAGATGCAAACTGAATGTAGAAAACATAACGGCATACGCAGCTGACAACGCGAACGTAAACTATGGGAAAAATCACTCTGTTTACAAGTTATTTTGTGAGGCAAACGAGCGCATTCTCAAAGCAAATTGTCCTGCTCATATTGCCCATAATACATGCAAGCACGCATGCGACCAGCTGTCAATTGATATAGAGACATTTGTTTTGAAAGTGTACAGCCACTTTTCAGTGTCTGCTTCCCGGAGAGAGGAGCTGCGCTCATTTTTTGCATTTGTTGACATTGAGTGGCGTGAAATCCTTCGTCATGTTTGCACGCGATGGCTCTCCCTTCACCCAGCTGTCAGTCGTCTCCTAGAGAGTTGGCCCGCTCTTACCTCCTACTTCAGGTCCCTTGGAGAGTGTCCTGTGGCACTGAAGAGGATTTTTCAGGATGAAGAAAAAACTGACACTGCTGAGATCTATCTGTCCCTTTTCCACAATGTGGGGTGTGTTTTTGATGAACTTGTGAAAAAGCTAGAGGTAACAGCGCTCTGCATCACAGATGTTTATGAGGAAGTACAGATGTTCAAGATGAAGATGCTTCAGAGGAAGCAAGACTGTTTTTATGGATACCGAACCAAGCAGCTGATGGACAAACAGCTCCCAGCACAGCAGTCTACACTGCAAGAGGACTTTCAGAGGTTTTATGACTCTGTCATTGCATACATTGACAAGTGGTTTGACTTCTCCCCAGAAAATGTAATGATGCAACTGAAACCAATAGGCCTTTATGATATGCTCTCTTTTGCTGACCTGGAGAAGGTGGTTGCTGCCATCAAACTAACAGACAAAGTCAACATGGACCAGCTTTATGAAGAGTACTGTGCCTGCCAAGAGGAAATACAGAAAGCCGTGCAGGATACCACAAAATCAACCAGTGAAAAGTGGGTCAGAGTTTTCCAAAATGTAAGGCAAGACAACTTGACCAACATGTTGAGGATTGTGTCGTTTGTCCTCAGTGTGCCAGGCTCAAATGCCTTTGTGGAGAGAATCTTCTCACTAATGACCAATAAATGGTCAGACTCAAGAAATCGATGCAGCACAGAGCTGATCAAAAACTAACTTTTGGTGACTGTGAACTGTGACCTGACATGTAAGGATTTCTATCTGGCTGTTCAGAAGGACAAAGGGCTACTGGAAGCAGTCAGGAGCAGCAAGAAATATCCCTGGAGGAGGAAGTGAATGGTGAGTCCAATAATGGGTAGGCCTATCCATTATTCAATTAAATTAAGAGAATGTGCCCTCTGGTGGCCATGTCAGATACAGTTGTTTGGGGACAGTTTGGTACATTGAGAGACAGTATTTAATTAAATTCATTCATGAATGATAAAGTAATGTTTGGATGATGATGGTGCACTTTAATTGATTCATATTGATTCATGTCAACAGAGCAGCAGAGACAAGCAACAGGGACAATTAGCAGCAGAGACAAGCAACATGGACAGTCAGCAGCAGAGACAAGCAACAGGGACAATCAGCAGCAGAGACAAGCAACATGGTCAGTCAGCAGCAGAGACAAGCAACAGGGACAATCAGCAGCAGAGACAAGCAACATGGACAGTCAGCAGCAGAGACAAGCAACATGGACAGTCAGCAGCAGAGACAAGCAACAGGGACAATCAGCAGGCAGCAGAGACAAGCAACATGGACAGTCAGCAGCAGAGACAAGCAACAGGGACATTCAGCAGCAGAGACAAGCAACATGGTCAGTCAGCAGCAGAGACAAGCAACAGGGACAATCAGCAGGCAGCAGAGACAAGCAACATGGTCAGTCAGCAGCAGAGACAAGCAACAGGGACAATCAGCAGCAGAGACAAGCAACATGGACAGTCAGCAGCAGAGACAAGCAACATGGACAGTCAGCAGCAGAGACAAGCAACATGGACAGTCAGCAGCAGAGACAGGTGAGCAACAGAGACAGTCAGACAAGGAGGGACATACAATTAATCCACAATAAATTGACCACTGACTATTAATAAAATGTTAATAAATGTACATACATAATACATGTCAGATACAGTTGTTTGGGGACAGTTTGGTACATTGAGAGACAGTATTTAATTAAATTCATTCATGAATGATAAAGTAATGTTTGGATGATGATGGTGCACTTTAATTGATTCATATTGATTCATGTCAACAGAGCAGCAGAGACAAGCAACAGGGACAATCAGCAGGCAGCAGAGACAAGCAACATGGACAGTCAGCAGCAGAGACAAGCAACAGGGACAATCAGCAGCAGAGACAAGCAACATGGACAGTCAGCAGCAGAGACAAGCAACAGGGACAATCAGCAGCAGAGACAAGCAACATGGACAGTCAGCAGCAGAGACAAGCAACAGGGACAATCAGCAGCAGAGACAAGCAACATGGACAGTCAGCAGGCAGCAGAGACAAGCAACATGGACAGTCAGCAGGCAGCAGAGACAAGCAACATGGACAGTCAGCAGCAGAGACAAGCAACATGGACAATCAGCAGCAGAGACAAGCAACATGGACAGTCAGCAGCAGAGACAGGTGAGCAACAGAGACAGACAAGGAGGGACATACAATTAATTCACAATAAATTGACCACTGACTATTAATAAAATTTAATAAATGAATAAAGAAGTATTTGTAGTCTGTCCATCTGTTCGTCTGCCCCTCCCCACCACCGCCGCGAGAAAATGTCCCTCATTGGAGAGTCAGATTGTTGGCAACCCTACCGGGGCGTCACGTCGGTACTTCAGTCTAAAACCTCTTCTCTGCTCCTGGAAGCAGCCCTCGGACAACAGGCTCGGCTAACATTAGCATACTGGTCAAAGAGCGAGCTCACAACTCGGTCGCTGGCCGCTAACGCATTAGCTCCCTGCTGCAGCTGCAAAGCTACGAGAGCCAGCTAGTCTGTTCACAAACAGTAGCTGTTTTCCTTGTGTAAAAGCGAAAGCTAGTCTGTCCCCAAACAGTAGCCACTCAGCTAGCCTGTCTCCAAACAGTAGCACCCTAGCTAGCCTGTCTCCAAACAGTAGCAACTCGAGCTAGCCTGTCTCCAAACAGTAGCCCAAGCTAGCCTGTCTCCAAACAGTAGCAACACACGCTAGTCTGTCTCCAAACAGTAGCCGCTCGCTTTTAAGAGCTGAAAAAAACCCTGTTTCCTCATCATGGACGGGTCCGTGCCGGCAGCCAAGGCCTGCGCGTGCAGAAAAAAGATCTCCGGGGCGGATACCCACTCCACCTGCTCGGCGTGCCTCGGGCTGAAACATGCTCAGGATGCCATGGCAACCCCTGTGACGTGTGAGCACTGCGCGCGGTTCTCAAAAAAACCCCGCTGCCGCAGGCTGACACGGCTGGCCAGCTTATCAACCACTGACCCTATGATGGGGGTACCCAACCTCCCACCACGGGAGTCGGAGGCGGGGCCTTCCGGGGGAGACACCATCCCCACGGACGCAGATTGGGCGGACCAGCTCGACGCCATAGCCCCGCTGATACACGACGCCCCCGGTGAAGACCTGTTGGCAGAACAGGAGGACATCTTGGACGTGGTGTTTAATTCCGACTCTGGGGAAGAGTCCATCAGCCTCGGCTCCTATGAGGATGAGTCGGACCTGGACGACTCCTTCACTCCCTCGTCGGCTGCAAAGTCGACCACCGGGGAGGAGGCAAGTGGCGGCTCCCCAAACCCGCCCGCCGGCGCCGACCTGCACGACGTCTGCAAGAGAGTGGCTGCAAAGCTGGGCATTGAGTGGCCGGAAACCCCCGCCGAGACCTCCACGTCCCGGTACGAGGGTAGACGGCTCCCCAGGGCAAAACCCTCCACCAGACAGCTCCTGCCGGTGTTCCCGGAGTGCCTGGAGGAAGCGACCCGAGCGTGGAGCAATCCACTGACGGCCAAGAACGCCGCGCAGGGAGGCTCAGCACTGGACTGGGTGGGCATGGAGGAGAAAGGCTTCTCCCACCTTCCCCCGGTTGAGCCCCTCCTGGCGTCGCACCTCCACCCCGGCCAGAAGCCTACCATGACGGCGGCGGGCCCCGCCCTGTCGTCCAAGGCGGAATGCTTCCAGTCCTCCCTGACTGAAAAAGGCTACAAGTCCGTAGCCATGTCTGTGAGGGCTCTCAACGCGTCATCGCTCCTGCTGGCCTACCAAGCCGAGTTGCAAGATGAGATGACAACCTCACCCTCCGCTGCTGTGTGGGAAGAAGTTTGCGTGGTGACTGACCTCTGCTTACGCCTACACAGGTGCGCTGTCCAGGCCTCCGGCAGAGCCATGGCCCTGATGGTCGCACAGGAGAGAGCTAGGTCGCTCAATCTTTCCAGCCTGTCCCAGAAGGAAAAAGCCCACCTCCTCGACGTCCTGGTGGACCCGAGAGGCCTTTTTGGACCAGCTGTAGCCACCATGCAAAGAAAGTGTGAGGAGAAGAAGAAGGAGGGTGAAGCACTCAAACTCTGTCTACCCAGGAAGATGCCACCTCCTCCCCCAGCAGCTCCGCGGCAGACGTTCGCCCAGGTTGCAGCCCGGCCGGGTTACCGCATCCCGAGACGTCAGCCCCAAGCTCAGGCGGCCGCCCAGAGCAAACCACCGGAGCTGAAAGGCGCATGGGCCAAGAAGCCGTTCACCGCAAATGTGACGCAGGGGAGCCAACCTGCCCCAGGAGTCACTCATGGGGGAAAGAAGAAGCGACGCGCCACCTAGGACGCTATCCACGGAGGGGGATGCCAGGTCCAGCCAGACGCCCCCCCCCCCCCCCAAAGATGTTTCTGTTCCGGCCCAGTTCAGAGAGGCTGTGTTCCGGGTCCCTGAAGAGACACGCAGCAGCCGCCCCGGCACTCATGGTCCACAGCCGCCCGAAGAGGAGGAAGGTCCGTCCTGCAGAGAGCCTTGCAGAGAGCCATGCAGAGACCCTGTGTTACACAAGCACACACCAGTGCAGAGAAACACACACACCCCCCTCATTGTTGTTAATAAAGTTGTTGTCCACTGTGCATCCAGGTCCAGAACCAAGGGCGCAGTCAAACTTATTAATGAAAACAAAAATAAAACAGAAACATATCATGGCTGTAAAGCCTCACATAACGCCACGAGGGGGAGACATAACCCCACTCGTGGCGCAGCGGGCCAGTCTCCCTGCTGTGCAGCAGCAGCACAGACTGAGTACCGCAGCGGCACCACCCGCTGTGCGGCCCAGCACGGCAGCGAGACCACCGTTAGGTCCGCTGTCGGAGCGAGCCCAGCAGTGGCGTGCATGCGTGACATCGGGCTGGGTGCTAAAAACCGTAACCAGAGGTTACAGGCTCCAGTTCGCGTCCACTCCGCCCAGATTCAACAAAGTTTTGCAATCACAGGCGCAAGGGGACAAAGCTTGCATATTGCAGGAGGAAATCAACTCCCTGCTAAACAAAGGAGCTGTCCAGATATTACCTTCAGAAGAGAGACAGAGCGGTTTCTATTCGAGGTACTTTCTGGTCCCCAAGAAAGACGGGGGTCTGCGGCCCATATTAGACCTGCGCGCCCTGAACAGATACACGAGACAGTACAAGTTCAGAATGTTAACGCACACGGCTCTGATACGATTTGTGCGTCCAGGCGATTGGTTCATATCCATAGACCTGAAGGACGCATACTTTCACATCCCTATTTACCCCCCGCACAGAAAATACCTCTGATTTGCTTTTCGAGGCATAACGTACGAGTATTTGGTGCTCCCATTCGGCCTTTCATTAAGTCCGAGGGTGTTTGTAAAATGTACCGAGGCAGCCATCGCACCTCTGAGAGAGGTGGGAATGCGCTTGGTAACATACATAGACGACTGGCTTCTCGCAGCTCAGTCCTCACACCAAACCCAGGCTCACGCCACACTGCTCATGTCACATCTGGCCGCTTTGGGTTTCACGGTGAACCGGGAAAAGAGTGTTCTGATCCCTACTCAGAACATCAAATTCATCGGTCTATCTCTGGACTCGGCCGCGTTCAGAGCACGTCTGTCAGCGGAGAGAGTGGAGAGCCTTTCAGGCCTGTCTGGCACTTTTTCAGTTCAGAGTGTGTTTCAGGCTGTTGGGCCTTATAGGCTAGTGACAAACTGTCAAAAAGGGCTTTAGTTTTTGAGATACCCCTACCGGAGGTAGAACAAAACCTAACAATGTTTTTCCTCATCTCCAAGGTCTCCCATATATGAAATGGATTCTTAGGTTAAAATATTTTACTGCAAACATTGTTAAATTGATACATATTGTCATACACCCCAAACTTAAAAAAGAACAAAAATACAGCCTGGCCGTATGGGAGTCAAGACACATAAACTCATGTAGATTAATAACACAAGCTCTGACAGCTTTGAAACTTGACATAATTGTGGCCAGGAAGTTCCTTTACCTATTAGAAAAAACTGGATGTGAATATCTTGATGTGTGTAACATATAGAGACCTATAAACACTTGCCTTAAATAAGCGGACATGCAAAAAAAGAATATCTATGCAGAATATTCTCATTTACTTTGTAGTTGCTCAGCCAGGGATTGTCATAGAAACACATATGATGGCTTGTTTGAAAGATGGATTTGTGCAGAATCCAGTGATACCAAATATGTGAATAGCATGCATAGTCAGCATAATACATCACCAAATGTATGAGGTGTCCCAAATGAAAGAAAGTGAAACATTAACATAATCAAGTCTCCACAGCCCATTATCAATGGTGACAAGAATGTTGACCAGTTCAGTCTTACTACAACCTAAGTAAGTAACTTTGGGTAAGTGCTACTCCTTTTTATAATACATTAAATAATAGCATATTTCATGATGACACCTTATATAGTTCATATGGAAACAAATATCCTGTAGAATCAGTTTAAATTGAAATAGAACACCTCAAATATAGGCCCACTTGAATTTATTTTTAGTCAAGTCATTACTGCATAATGGAAAATAATTCTGATGTTGACCCTAAATTTTGTAAGAGCCGCCCATTGCCATTTGCCATGAAGTCAAGAGTGGATGCTGAATTAGATCGACTCGAGAAGGCTGGTACGGTGAGTGGGCTGCGCCAGTGGTGCCTGTAGTGAAAAGAGACAACATAATTTGGCTGTGTGCCGATTATAAATTAACAGTACATCAGGCTGCCACCACAGAGACCTATCCCTTGCCCCGAATTGAGGAGCTGATGGCGGGACTGTGTTTTCAAAGATCGATCTTGCCTCACCATATCAGCAGGTCCTTCTAGAGGATGAGACAAAGAAACCACTGACCATCAATACACATCGAGGGTTATTTGTGTACAATAGACTGGCTTTTGGTGTTGGTTCAGCACCTTCCATTTTCCAAAGGATTATAGAAAATCTAATGAAAGATCTGGATGTTGTTGTCTATTGGGATGATTTGTTAGTTACAGGAAAAACTGAACAAGATCATCTGAAAAAGCTGCAAAAGGTGCTACAGAGACTCCAAGAGAGAGGCTTGAGAGTCAATTTTTGGGGGGCATTGTCACTGGACTATTATGGCATCGGCCCTGGCGGTCATTCCGCTTGGTCACCTGCACATGAGACCTTTTCAGCGGTGGGTGGCATCACTGAAGCTGAACCCGTCGCGCCACAGACACCGTCAGGTTTCAGTCTCCGTGGCGTGCGCCATGGCGCTGCGCCCTTGGAGACGCACAACTTCTCTGACCACAGGGGTTACCATGGGAACCATCCTGGCCAGAAAAGTTATTACTACGGATGCTTCTCGTTCAGGCTGGGGAGCCACTTACGAGGACAGGATAGTAAATGGCACATGGAACTCACAAATGCAGTTACTTCACATAAACTGCTTGGAGCTTCAGGCTGTGTCTCTGGCTTTGAAACACTTTCTGCCTCTCCTCAGTGGACAGCATGTTCTGGTCAGGACCATGGTCAGAACACCACAGTTATAGCATATATCAACAGACAGGGCGGGCTACGCTCGCGCCATCTGCACATGCTGGCACACAGACTGATAACGTGGAGCTACTCCCACCTGTTATCGCTGAGGGCCACTCATGTGCCGGGCATATTGAACCTGGGAGCAGACTTACTCTCCAGGGGCGACCCTCGCTACAAGGATTGGAAACTCCACAGGGAGGTGGTTGCCCAGGTTTGGGAGAGATACGGCAAGGCGAGAGTGGATCTCTTTGCGTCAGAGGAGAACGCTCAGTGCCCTCTGTTCTACTCCCTCACCGACCAGAGCGCTCCGATGGGGCTGGATGCCTTGGGGCACGAGTGGCCCCGTGTCCTCCTGTACGCTTTTCCCCCATTAGAGCTGATCACTCCTACTCTCGCCAGAGTGCGAGAGAGGGATCTGTCTCTAATCCTGATAGCCCCCCGCTGGCAAGGGAAGAAATGGCTAGCGGAGATATTTCAACTCCTGTGCGGTCAGCCGTAGCGTTTGCCACTGCGCAGAGACCTCTTGACGCAGGCGCGCGGGGAGATTTTTCATCCTTATCCGGAGCGCATGGCTCTATGGGCCTGGCCCGTGAAAGGGGCCACCGCTGGGCTCCCGCAGAGCGTCATCGCCACTATTCAGGGTGCAAGGGCTCCTTCTACGCGCGCCGCATATGATGGCAAATGGAGCGCGTTTGAAGAGTGGTGCGTAAAAGCGGGGGTTTTGGCTTTTCAGAGCCCTGTGCTGGTTATCCTGACGTTCCTACAGGAGCTGTTGGATAAGGGCCTGGCTTTCTCTACAGTCAAGGTGTATTTGGCCGCTATATCGGCATGTCACATTGGCTTTGGAGACAAAACAGCGGGTCAGCACCCCCTGGTTTGTCAGTTCATGAAAGGTGCACGGCGCCTTCGACCAGTGTCCAAGAACTTGGCCGCTCCGTGGGATCTGTCCATGGTTCTGGATGCGCTGTCGGGCCCGCCTTTTGAGCCACTGCTTCAGGTGGAGCTCAGAGTGCTCTCCCTTAAGACGGCTCTGTTACTCGCGTTGGCCTCAGCCAAGCGCGTGAGTGACATCCATGCATTATCGGTGAACCCGGCTTGTATGCAGTTCTTAGCAGGTGATTTTAAGGTTCTACTGAAGCCTAACCCCGTGTTTGTGCCGAAGGTTTTTAACCCGGCAATACCATATCGCCCTATTGAGCTGTCGGCGTTCTATCCTCCTCCTTTTTCATCGCAGGAGCATGGACGCATGAATACGCTCTGCCCGGTGCGCGCGTTGCGCGCCTATGTGGACAGAACAGCTGGATTCAGGAAATCAGAACAGCTGTTTGTGTCATGGGCTGCACCGACCTTGGGGAAGCCTCTCACGAAGCAGCGGTTGTCACGCTGGATTGCGGAGGCTATTGCCTTGGCCTATGAGAGTAAGGGACTGGGGCCCCCCTCAGGGCTGCGCGCTCATTCCACTCGTGGGATGGCTGCGTCATGGGCATTGTTTCAGGGCGTTTCTATGGAGGAGGTGTGTGCGGCTGCTAGCTGGACTACGCCTCATACCTTCTCCAGATTTTACAGATTGGATGTTACTGTACACACAATGGCTCACACTGTGCTGCACGTGGGTTCAGCGACAGATAGAGGGCTGTCTATGTGATTTATGTCACATTAATATCTGGTCCTCGAGATATGCTTGTCTGAGGCAATACGGGAGTCTCTACATCCCATAGTGAGATACCGAAACGAATGTTGAAAGAGAACTTTAGGTTAAGAAATTAACCCCGGTTCTCTGAAACATGAATGAGGTATCTCACCAGATCACCCTCCTTGCCTGGAGCGAGGAAGAGGTGTTTTTTGCTCAGACTGAAGTACCGACGTGACGCCCCAGTCTTATAGGGAGGAGGAAGACCCTCCCAGGGAGTGGGCGTCACGTCTGTCTGCCAGTCAGGACTGGCGTAGTGGAAAATTGCTTCTGGGGACAAGCGTAGGGGGCGTGTCCTATAGTGAGATACCTCACTCATGTTTCAGAGAACCGGGGTTAATTTCTTAACCTAAAGTTTTTTTTCCTGTACTTGTAATGGACTAGCCTACAGTTACCCTTTTTTTGTATCCTGATTACGTAACGCCGTTACATGTAGTCCGTTACTCCCCAAGCCTGGCCGTTCTTAAAATAGCTTGCACTTACAATTAAAGGTAACGAACCTACTTCTAAAAATATAGGGATTATGGCAATTGGCCAATTTGCCAAAAATGTTGAACTATCCCTTTAGTAACACGGCAAAGTTATTAAAATATGATAGCTTTCTCAATTTCCATCTCCATCTCTCAGTCCACTGTGAACACATCTCGTTGCTTTGGCAAAATGTGTCCATGTTCACTGAAAAAAAAGTGAATCAAAATTGTAAAAAAAACTTTCAAAACAGCCATTAAAGCCTAAGTAATCATATTCATTATCAGTCATTCATTATCATTAAGGTGAGTATATGTGAGGCTTTATTAATTCTAAGAAAAGCATCTTTACATTGGATGTAGGCAATTATTCTTGCTCTCAGGCAGTCCCTCTATTTCTCAGGCTCTGTTAATAAGGCTATTGTTGGGCCTAATCAATGTAGCTCACAGCTCTCAGGAAATGATGGGGGGCGGTCAAGATGAATAGGTCTGACACACTCAATTTAGGCTCCATCAGCAAGTCGTAAGTGTTAAGCAGGGTGAGAATTATTTCACTGCACTGTCTTCTGAAAACCAACTTGTTCATTAGGTGTTTCCACATCATTTATCCCTCCTAAATAAGTTATGCTATTTTTTGGGTAGAAATTATATTAGTTCTTCTTACACATTAAATATTCCATTTGATTCAGCAAATTCTGTGTTTTTGTAATGTCAATTTAATCTCAGATTTTTTTTTTTTATCATCTTGACTCTAATGCTCAATTGTTCATGATGAACAACCTGGGGAACTCCCAGTTGTCTCTGTCTTATCTCTCCATTTGATCATTAGCCCTTGATCTATTGATCAGTGAAGCATCAGAGTCCAAGACTGATCTCTGCTTGTTTACTAGGAGACAATCTTTTCACTGAAGAGTCAGCTTACAGCTATCAAAGATAAAATGAAATGAAGAAGTAAATGAAGTATCTGCTCACTGTCAAATGAAAAGAAAGAAGATTACTCTTACATGACTCACAGGTTTGCTTTTGTGACAGATTATGAGATTACCCTGGAAATATATATTTTTTTCTTTTCAAAGGTCAAGTATCATCTGGTTCAAGGCTTACACAGTGGATAATACAAAACCATGTTAACTAGCCAGGGTTTGATGGTCACCTCTGAGATGGGGAAGTTAAAAAAATACACAGGGAGCTATCTCATACATGATTAAAAGGCAAGATCAGCATCTGATGTGCAGTGAGATTTCAACTTGTTTTGGTGTGTGCATGTGCATGTAATTTAAGTTATGAAACTCAGTTACCACTATGAGTGACCTCTTTCCAACAGCTTCGTCAGTGGATGCCAAACAAGAGATTATGATATGTTCTCTGAAGAACTGCTCAGGACACACTTGATGCTACAGTGATTTCATATCAGGAAGCGATTGAAAGTCTGACTGGGCTGGGGTTATCTGGTTAACATGCTGAATAAGAAAAGAAGTGATAGGAATGGAAGCGTAACAACACAGCTCCAGCTGTCTCCAGTGTTAGATGGTGAACTTAAAGAGGAACTATGCAGGATTTGTATCTGAACTATGCTACATTTTTACCTTAATTAAACAGCTCTGGAGTAATTGTGATTTTTTAACTCATTGAGTGCCAACCACGTAATTTCTCGTTTTTCGTTCCCATGCGTTGAGTGCCAAAAACGAAATTTTTCGTTTTTTGCTTTTTTTTTAAATTATGAAAATAGACACTTTAATACACATTATATGTAAATTTGGGGACTCTACGACAAGGAGAACTGAAATAGATGACGATCAAAGTCACATGACAGCTCATGATCTGGAAGTTTTTATCATAACTCAGCTTCTGCAAACGGAGTTCTGCATGCAGATGCAGCGCAGCTGCTCCGCTGCTGCTCCGCTCTCACCCGCGAGGCTGCAGCAGCTGGGAGCTGAACCAGGAAGCTCTCAGCCCACTGTCCCGCCCGGTCTTCATCTGGAGCAACACCGTGTCCTCCCCAAAGTCCTCCCGCGGTAAAATCTGATGGTCTCTGGACCAAAGCAGACCGCCGGCACCGACCCGTACCACAGAAGGACCGCGACCACCGGCGGGACCGGTGTTCGCGAGCCGCTGTGGCCGGCAGAGCCTCACGTTCCGCGGCGAGAGGCTGTGACACGGCACGGTGCGTCTGTGTTATTGTTGTTTAGTGGCGCCCCCCCCGCCCCCGATGGTGGTTTTGTGAATAGAACAACAATTGTTGTGTATATTTATCTTATACGAGCCCTTTGATCCAGAAATGCGAGTGTCAGAAGAGCGACAGGCACAAACAGCGCACCTTTCATAAAAGACGCTCTATCTCCTTTTCTAGAAAAAAAGGAGGGATTTTGGTGAAACCCAGCCATGTTTAGCTTGACTTTTCTCAGGAACGGAGGCACGTAGAAACAAACGGTTTGTGGCCATTTGAAGGATAAAGTTAAACCTTTCAAATGAGCTACAGTATGTGTTGGTGGCAATAATATAGAATACACTATGGCTCTAAAATAAAAAGTCAAATATGGTCTAATTTGCCGGTACACTTGACTAAAACTTTGGAAAGGAGCGCGGCACTCAATGAGTTAATAAATGGCTTAACTTGTTACGAGGGAGAATGGAGGCTCTCTGCCTTCCACATGCGTGTCACTTACTGCATCTCTGAAATACAACTTTGTAAGATCGGGGCCACCACCCCCCGGTGTCCCAGCTCTTGTCTCTGCACACTGCGACACAAAGGCCCATCATCTCTTGTTTATGACAGATTAAACTACACAAATATACACATCGTAACATTGTATGTAACGTTATCTACGACCAATGCACATGGACAGGACAAGGGTTAGCAAAACAGCAAAAAAGCAACAGACTTACATAGTTCCTCTTTAAGTTTGATGCTGAACTGAACTACGCTACCTGAAGCTGTTAACGTTAACACAGCTAATGCAGGGGCGGTGTTTAGCTCAGTTGGTAGAGCACCTGCCCCATGTGTTGAGGCTACAGTCCTCATTGCAGGTGGCCTGTACTTTCAATCAAAGGCCAAAAGCCCCCAAAATACTCAAAAAAAAACACTGCTAATGCAGTGATAGAAAAAAAAACAAAAAAAACTTTTGATGATTCTGTAAATGATCATCACTGCCACAATATGTTGCACTAGCATCTCAGACAAAGACAAGTCCGCCTTAGTTATAGTTATATAAATAGTTTTTTCACTTATTGAAATCCTGGGAGGCTGATTTTGCCTGAATGCTGTGTACTGAACTATAAAAATCTTGCATGTGAGTTTCTTAAACATGGAGAGTGCCTACGGTTTAGTAGTGAGGGATTCTCACATTCTACACAGAAATTAGTTGTTTGCTGCCATGTTATTATTTAGAATCTTGTTTACAGTACCTTGGGCATGTGCTTTCAACTCTCGCAAATAGCTGTGATGGCAAAAATAGATGTAGACCAAAACAGCTAAAATAAATGCTCTAAAGCAGTCCATTGACACAGGGAAATTTATTTCCCTCCCGATTTTTCCATTAAGAGTTAAGAAGGAAGTCTGCACCTATCTTTCTTCTTGGACGATTGAACACAAAGTTGTTCTGTGGCATCATGAAGGTGATTTATTCAGCAGTTAGGATTAGTTTGCATATAAGCCTCAAGCTTAAGAATATGTCTATTAAGTGCATATGAATATTTGGGGAAAGGTTCAGTGAGTAGCAGTTTTTACACATATCGTGGGAGTTGTTACTGATTTTACCCTGTTCCATTAGATACAAAGTTGTCTGAGTGCTCAGTAGATTAACACTGTAACTAGGTAACCATCGACTGAAGACGAACAAAGTTGAAGGCTTGCAAAGAAACTTTACAGTGTGTTGCACTTTGTTTACTGTGACACTGACCTCTGAAGAGAGGCCACATGGAAGGGGAGAGGCCTGAAGAAAGAAGCTGAAACTTCAGCTTGAAGAGGTCTCTCAGTCAAAACAACAACAAAAGATGGCATTGGATAACATCACAAAAGCATGTGGAATCTTGTTGTCTTCGCCTACATTTATATAAGCTTCTCCTAGACTGGACTCCTCCACTGTCATTGGTTCATGAAATCAAACTCACCCAGTGATTAGCTGTTTCACATTAAAAGCTCAGCAGGTTTTCTTTTTATCAGCGTTGGTTTTATCCACAGAAGTGTTCACCTCTCCATAACAAATGGAGCAGTGGATTATTAGATTATTATAATCGGTAAACAAATAAATCAGTCTCACTTTTTATAAACAGCGCTGATTTGCATTTAAGCCTGCTGCGAAATGTGTGTACAATTTTAAGCTTCTGACAGGGAACTACACTGACCCATAGGGTATAGTTTGATAGGCAACCAAAGGATAACGCATGTTAGCATATTAAAATCTTGAACCTCTCATGGGTTTCAATTGCTGTGAACATTTAGGATAATAGAAGTACACACGTATATTACATAGGTCTAGTCATTTTTAGACATTTCATTGTGGAAAAGAAGGGAAGTCAGCCAACACTGAAATATAAGGAACCATTTCACACTTTATCAAGTTGGAAGTAATCATAGTTTTATGGACTGTAAAATGTATTTTGGGGTTTTTATAGCCTACATAATGGCATGTTTAGTATATTTGGTGCATATCAGAAGAATGTAATGCTGTGCAGGAACTGATTAGTGAAATATTCAATATGTGGAAGGAAATTCAGTTTATTATCCAGAAACTTAAAGCTTGTGAGCTCTCAGGTATGTGTGTGTGTGTGTGACAAAGCTGAGCGTGTATGTATGTTAGGTCATAGTATTTTACGTGGTGTAGTGTGCCAGCACCAGGATGAGGACTGGCAGGAGTTGGCAGGAGCAATCCTAATCCTATTAGGGAAAATACAAATACGTGGATGTGAATTTTTATCAGCTCATTGTTATAGCTCCTATTTTCATGAAATGCCTCTCAACATACAGGCTTGAAATTTCATAATTAGTTTTAAGACCATTTTTATTAGCTTCACATATTAGATATATACCACACACTGTACATTTCATTATATTCAGTATATATTGAAAATTACCCAGCAAACCAAACAATAGGAAATTGTGTACACAGAGCGTGTCAGCACAGGAAGGATGAAATTGCTTTTAGAAGCCTGGCATGGTGACTTAGACAGAGTGAGAAAAAAAGAGAAGAAAGAAAGAGAGAAGCAAAGGAAGGAGCCACACATGACAGTAAATTGGTGAGTGAGCGACAGTGTGTGTGTATTTCCCACCGAGACGCGGCGTCAGGCAGCCGTGGCCGCTTGACGGATGGAGCTTTTAATTGACTCCTTCAACGTGGGACGAACGTCGGCCAATCATCAGAAGAGCTGATGCAAAACAACTGAAGGCTTTTGTCTCTAACAGAAGGGCCTCCATTAGACCAGATAATAGGCCGAGCTGTTGATATCTCCCTGCCCTCTATCATGTCTGCTGAAGGTAGACACAGTATCTCTCACACCCATCCAGATGTTTTTCTATTGGCTTCCCTATCATTCCTCCTGATTTATCTGCTGTCATGGGGCTCTATTCAAGTTTGCTCAGTTTTTCTCACACATTCCTGATAAATTACCTAATGAAGTCCATCCATCCCCTGGTCAGCCGGTGTTCGCATGGGTATATAGAACTCACACTTTGCTTAAAGGGATAGTTCACCCTAGAATGATATTTCGCTCATTATCTACTCACCCTCATGTGGACTAAGGGCTGGAAGAAGTTTGAGAGTCCTCCGTCCCTTCTCTGAGTTACAGGGGGTCTCAGCGTAGCAGTGCATGTCCATATAACGGTTGTAAAGGGACACCAGAGCTCTTCGTAAAAAAAACACACACAAAAAAACATCCAAATACCTCCATGCTGCTCGTATGTAATGTCCGTCTTGTGCTGAAGCCCCAAATTGCGTAATTGTCCCGAAAAAAATTATTGCGCCGGCGTCAGTGCGGTTACTGCGAATCACGCGAGATTTGGACGGACCAGGAAGAGGAGCTTTGAGAAGCTTCCGCTACAAACAAGCTTAAAATATAGACTTATTTAATTTTTTTCGGGACAATTACGCAATTTGGGGCTTCAGCACAAGACGGACATTACATACGAGCATCATGGAGGTATTTGGATGTTTTTTTGTGTGTGTTATTTTACGAAGAGCTCTGGTGTCCCTTTACAACCGTTATATGGACATGCACTGCTACGCTGAGACCCCCTGTAACTCAGAGAAGGGACGGAGGACTCTCAAACTTCTTCCAGCCCTTAGTCCACATGAGGGTGAGTAGATAATGAGCGAAATATCATTCTAGGGTGAACTATCCCTTTAACAGACTGAATATGAACCGAAGTGAAGCAACACTCTTTTGCCATTGTCACCAGACTTAAAGGTATAATATGTAGGAATTCCCCCCATCTAGCGGTGTGGTTGCATATCAGAACGTATTCTTGATGTTGCATTCATGTGAAATCGGGCAGACGTCAGACAGACAACAGATGCTGCATGTAACAGGATAAACAAATGACATCTGGTTGGATGGCATCATTCAGGTGCCTGACTGCACCTCAATGCAACATCAGTGCCTCCGTCCTTCCTCACACTACAGTGACAGTTTTAACAGGTGAAGTGTTTTCGCACTTCATTTCCCATGAGCCTCCACGTGCACGGTGAAATTCTTGGACCGGCGACGAAAGCCAAAGCATTTGCCAAGAATGTTTTCATTGATCAAGAATGAAATGATGAATGATCAGATACCGTCGTAGTTCCGACCATAAACAGCGATTTGGCGGCATTATTCCTATGACCCGCCGGGCAGCGTCCAAAAAACCGAAATGCTCGCCCAGCATTTCCACCACTAATTATAATAACAAAATAACGATAAAGACAAAACGATATGCTTATCGTAAATTGACCCATTAACAAGTGTGGGTAACGTATTCATCCACATTAAAGAGGAACTAAACCCCTAAACCACTTTTTTCTGCTGAAAACAAATATATTTGGGTATGAAGTAGTGTTGTCGGTTGATTCTGGTCCAACTTTTGACATTTTAGTCAAAATATTTCAATTTGGTGTAGCCTATTTTGTAGTAAAAATGTAGAGTGACACATGTAGAGTGAAACACGGCTATTACAATCAAATTTTTCTATTGGCTGAGATGGAGGCAGATGACGGTTTGTAGGCAGCTTTCGTCACTGTCCACCAGCTCCCTGACCAATCAGCACTGGCTGCTGCCTGCTGCTAACGGTTGCTAGGCACTCTAGCTGCTCTGCTGTGGCTAACGGCTGCTAACAGCTGCCTGAATGGGAATCGTTAGTGCGGCCGGCGAGAGTGCTCCTGGAGTCCCGCCCATAATCAAGGCATTTTTTGAATTTCAAGCTTAGAGCACGTCATCCAAAACTGAGGGGTTTAGTTGCTCTTTAATATGAGACTTTTTATAGCCAAATACAAACTCCTCGTTGTCCCTTTAAGAGAAAAACCTTCAGGGATAGTCAGTGATCCGAATCTGCCCTTAAATTTACTCGGTTCTACCCCGGCTGATGTCCCGTCCCTCCACCAAGTGTGGTTCAAATCGGTTCAGTGGCTACTTTTGTGATATCTTGCTGACAAATAAACAGATATGAATGAAAACATAACCTCCCTGACAGAGGTAACAAACACATACAAAGAAAACACTGGCAGCTGGTAACTGACTGACATTTATTTCAGAAGGAATCAGACCCGTATAATCCTATTTAACATACTTCACTTGGAGGGTTTGACAATTCACTTTGTTCAATGAAATGATTCAATGGTGGAAAATGAATCACATCCATTTTTCACATTAGACATGCTTATTGCATGTTAAAACAAACAAACAACAACAACAAAAAAAACGTTTGTCTATATGTTTACCATAGGGTAGTTTGGGCGATGATGACTGTTACTATAAGAAGGTGACAAAGAGATGTGGGACCGTGGGCAGCTGTTGAAGGAGCCCGGTAGGAGGCTGAAGGGAGACCTTATACTGGGACTGGATGGGCAGGCAAACCTCCACACATCTGGCAGAAACCACAAGCCACACAACATCACCCTCCATGGTGGGCCACCAGAACTGTTGATGTATGAGTTATGGGGTGGAAGTCATAAATTTGGTGGTCAGTCCAGACCACAAACGGCTGCTCAGCCCCCTTCACACAGGGGCCGAGGTGACTAGAATATCAGCTAATGAGAACTTGGGAAAACTTCTTATTAATTTAAATCCGCAACAAGCCAATCCATCATGTTGTTGGTGTGTCTAGAGCTCAGCTATGGCTAAATCCAGGCAAATTAGGCAACAATACATTACACAATAGCACAGACAATTCATATACAGCCACAATAGGCCATTCTGCCATTTGCAGGAAAATTTTAGGTTTTCTTACATTGACCTAATGTGCAGAGTGTCGTCAGTTTGAGAACCCAAACAGAAGAAGCAAAATGCTTCACATCTCCACACAAATTTCTCTCAGTTGCACAGGGGGAGCCCATTATAGCCTATCACTGTAAATGGTAAATGGTAAATGGACTTGCACTTATATAGCGCTTTTCTAGTCATTTGGACCATGCACTCAAAGCGCTTTACATTGTATTATCACATTCATAGGGTTAGGGTCACATTCATATAGCTCGGTGCGCAGGCAGGCTTGGAGGCTATTCATTCACACGCATTCATACATCAGATTACCCAAGGACACTTCGACATGGAGACTTACCTTCACAGGTACCTTACCTTCACAGGAAAGCGTCTAGCCGATCCACTGTTGAATCGAACCTCCAACCTTCCGGTTGGTGGACGACCTGCTCTACCTCCTGAGCCACAGCCGCCCTGAATATTACGAGACAGAGTTGTTCTCTAGGCAAATGCAGAGACTGTTTGCTGAAAAACTGACCCTGACAGGGACACTCATCAGCGGTTTTGCATGAATTTACCTTGAAAACAACTCTGTCTCGTAACGTTCCGTTATTATTTATTTATTTATTCATTTTGGACATGTTAGTTAAATCAGACTTCATCACACATCATCTCTATAACGTGGTGAATGTGCAGGTCACAACTTGTCCACAAGAGCGTTTTGGAGTTGTTGGATTGTGTATTTGATGAGTTTGATGAGGGAAACCAAGAAATCCCATGAGCCTCCGTAGCGTAGCTCTGAGCAGCTCACGGCTCTGCTCTGCCGTTCTAAAAATAGCTTGCACTGACAATTAAAGGTGATGAACTTACTCCTAAAACTGTAGGGATAGGGCAATGAGCCAATTTGCCAAGATGTTGAACTATCCCTTTAATGATCCTGCTGTACACTGACTGAATTGTGTGTGTGTGTGTGTGTGTTGGTGCTAATGTACAATATCTGATATTATTTTAGGTCCAAAGCAATCTCCAACTACGGTAGCTAGGTAAGTGGTAAGTGTCAGCACGATCATTTTTCCACATTAGTAGCCTATCTAATAGGAACAGCCCATGTTCAGTGAACTGTGAATGTGCCAATGTGAGTCCTGAGTGATAGACACTCGTCATTTATTCTCACTCCCATGTTTTTTAAGTCTCTCAGTAGGAAGTGTAGCCAAATGTAGGTACTTTTAAAAAATATATGTGCTGTAGGACTTTGACATAGCAGCTTTCACCCTACAGTCCACTCAATCCACAGCTCACTCTCTTATCCTTCATGAACGATCATGATCTGTTCTGAGCTAAACTGAATGTTCAGCCTTGTTTCAGGTCAGTGTGTGGTAGTAGTGAGGCTCTGGTCAAGCTTTTGGATGGAACACATTTTTATGACATTCACTCAGTTTTGTCCATTGCTACTCCACACTCACCTTTCAAAATGGTGTCAGCAGTTTCAACATCACAGAGCTGAGATGATTGTGACAAAGTATGAGATCCACCTGCATGTAATAAACATTTCAGTCAGTTGTGGCAGTCTTTCAACAGCTCTTGTGAGGGGTCATTATCTACATACTTGAAACTGAGTTCAGGGGCGATAATGAGAAGCCACCTGAGCCATGGTCTCTCCAGAACAATCATTTGTAAAAAAAATAAATAAATAAATAAATTCCTCACAAGAATTGGAATAGGGTATTGTGCAAATACTGTTCATTTCTGTTGAACTACCTGACAAATGGTTTCTCTTACTTACTTATTGATGGACAAGTTCCCAAGTCATGTGGGTAACTGGACCAAACAAACTACGTACTGTAGATAAGAGGTCACAAAATCATGCTCATCACCTGTAAAGGTGCATTATTGTTTACATTAGGCTATCTGACATATTAGGCAAGACAGAAAATAAGGCAATGCGTACAGTATCTATTATGTAGCATTAATCATGTAGCATTTTTACATGGCACTTAACAAAAAGTGAGCTATATTCTCATTTACAAAAACTAATACACCAAGACCAGACCGGTTTTGTGAAATCCCGCCTAGCAGGTGATAAGGTAACACTTTATTTCAAGGGGTCCTTGTTCCTGTGTAGTTACCTAATTAATTACAGTGTAATTACCTATGTAACTGCATGTAATAGCATGTACTTACATTGTAATTACATAGTGTATTTTGGTGTACTTACAGGTCCTTGTTACACTTGTAATAAGAAATGCTTGTTACAATACCTGGTCAAAGTGGCCACTCTCTTTGGGGAAGGGGTACATCTGCAAGAAAAATGGGTGAAACCACAACCCATGTTGCCTGGGAAAACTTTTCCATCAATCTTCCTCCTGCCTCTTGAGTCTTGGAACATGTATGCTGTTTCACAACTTAGTATACGTAACAGTTGTGTTAGTACACCTTTGTTACTCTTTGATACAGTGGAATGAGCACATTAAAATAAAGTGTACCTGCTGAGATACCTCAGTCCTTACACATTAACTGCAATAACCAGTGCCTTTGATAGTGTACCAAGTGTGCTGTTACACAACTTAGTATATGTAACAGTTGTGTTAGTACACACTAGTTACTCTTTGATACAGTGTAATAAGCACATTAAAATAAAGTGTACCTGGGATACCTCAGTCCTTAAACATTAACTGCAATAACCAGTGTCTTCAGTCTTGTACCACTTGTGCTGTTTCACAACTTAGTCTATGTAACAGTTGTGTTAGTACAACGTTGTTACTCTTTGATACAGTGTAATAAGCACATTAAAGTGTACCTGCTGGGATACCTCAGTCCTTAAACATTAACTGCAATAATCAGTGTCTTTGATAGTGTACCACGTGTGCTGTTACACAACTTAGTATATGTAACGATTGTGTTAGTACACCGTTGTTACTCTTTGATACAGTGGAATAAGCACATTAAAATAAAGTGTACCTGCTACATACTTACATGTAACATCATGCAGAAACTTGGTACTCAAGTATTTTTACATAAACCAATAACTAGAATAGCATTTTTTCAGAAAATGAGACAGTGCTGGATAACTCAATTCATATGGAACTGAAAACATCATCAGCAATCTGTATGCATAAACCACACACTCAAAAAAATGCATTTCAGTGTTCCTTTATCGTCCTTTATTTTTATTATCCCCAAAAAACCACAAGGCTTGATCTTTTCCTGTCCTTTAATGGAGTCCTCTATTTCTCCTCCGTAAAACTGAAATGATCACAGAAACACAATTTACTTACAGTACTTACAGTAGCATTGCATGAATACCCGGTAGGTACACTTCAATTAGCATCCAGATTAACAAAATGAAAAGAGTTAGCATAGACTGAACGCTAGCAAGGTATATTTACCGAAAACATAACTAATCATGTCTTAATTACAAAAATACACAATCATGTAACACTATTGACATATTCTACTCACAGATAGACATTCCCCAAGGCAAAAGCGTCCAACAATATTATTTAGCAGTCTGTTTAGCCGTCTGTGCTCACTTTTACACCCGAGCATGAGAAGTGAGCATGCAACAGAAAAAACACAACATAGCTGGACTTGACGAGCCGAGCGCTCACTTCGACGCGGTTTCTCTGAACCAAAGAGAAGACCACTCACTCGGACATGGTTTCTTTGAACCAAAGCACACACTTTTTTAACCCTCAAAGACAGTACAAAGACACTGGTTATTGCAGTTAATTTATAAGAGTTGAGGTATCCCGACCCAGGTACACTTTATTTTAATGTGCTTATTTCACTGTATCAAAGAGTAACTAGTGTGTACTAACACAACTGTTACATATACTAAGTTGTGTAACAGCACACTTGGTACACTATCAAAGGCACTGGTTATTGCAGTTAATGTTTAAGGACTGAGGTATCCCAGGTACACTTTATTTTAATGTGCTCATTCCACTGTATCAAAGAGTAACAACGGTGTATTAACACAACTGTTACATATACTAAGTTGTGTAACAGCACACGTGGTACACTATCGAAGACACTGGTTATTGCAGTTAATGGTTAAGAACTGAGGTATCCCAGCAGGTACACTTTAATGTTCTTATTCCACTGTATCAAAGAGTAACAACGGTGTATTAACACAACTGTTACATATACTAAGTTGTGAAACAGCATACATGTTCCAAGACTCAAGAGGCAGGAGGAAGATTGATGGAAAAGGTTGCCCAGGCAACATGGGTTGTGGTTTCACCCATTTTTCTTGCAGATGTACCCCTTCCCCAAAGAGAGTGGCCACTTTGACCAGGTATTGTAACAAGCTTTTCTTATTACAAGTGTAACAAGGACCTGTAAGTACACCAAAATACACTATGTAATTACAATGTAAGTACATGCTATTACATGCAGTTACATAGGTAATTACACTGTAATTAATTAGGTAACTACACAGGAACAAGGACCCCTTAAAATAAAGTGTTACCGGTGATAATATACGTAGACTATTACATGTAATACATTTCTCCCAAGATATTGAGGACCCCTGCGCAGTGCTGTCTCTCGATGCCGAGAAAGCTTTCGATCGGCTCGAGTGGCAGTACCTGTGGGAGGTCCTTAGTAAATTTGGTTTTGGTCAGGGTTTCGTTGGAATGATTAAGGTTCTATATTCTAACCCTACAGCTGTAGTTACAGCTAACAATATATTGTCCACTCCTTTTTCTATTTATAGAGGTTCACGCCAAGGCTGTCCTCTTTCCCCACTCCTTTTTGCTCTTTCTCTGGAACCTCTGGCTCAGAGTATTAGACAACACCCACTTATTGAACCTATCACCTTTTGCAATACACACCACCACATATCTTTGTTTGCTGATGACATTTTGTTATATGTTAATAACGCTTTAATTTCTATTCCCCATGTTTTGGAAACTTTTGCTCAGTTTAGTAACCTTTCTGGGTACAAGATTAATTGGACTAAGTCTCAACTAATGTCCTTAAATCCATCTGTTAGTTTATCTACACTCCCATCTCTTATCCCGGTGGTTAATTCTTTCAAATACCTAGGTGTTGATATTTATCCCACCTTATCAGTTATCTCTACCAAAAATTTCCAACACATATCTAAACATGTTGAGGAAGATATGGAAAGATGGACAAAACTACCTATTTCAATGTCAGCAAGAATATCCATAATTAAAATGGATGTTCTACCAAGAATAAATTTTTATTCAAATATGATTCCTCTTGCACCTCCCAAAAACTACTGGGACAGTCTGAATAAGATCACTTCAAACTTTATATGGGGTGGTAAAAGACCACGTCTCAAGTTGTCTACACTACAAAGGAGCAAGAAGGATGGGGGTTTAAATGTTCCAAATTTTAAATTGTACTCTTGGTCCTATATAATTCGTCCAATATCTGTTTGGTTTGATCCATCTATGGTGGTCTCCTGGAGACCAATTGAAGAAAACTTGGCTTACCCACATAGGTTACAGGACCTTGTTTTCTCTGCTTTCCCTTCCAAGAGTACTCAACGCCAACTTGGTCCTATTATGTCTTTTTTATTGTCAACATGGCGAGCAATAGAGAAACAATGTCAGATTTCTTTAAAATGGCACACACATAGCCCTCTTTTCAACAATTTTGACCTCACCACGGGAGGAGCTCCTTTTAAGCTCCCTCAATGGTCTACTAAGGGAATCAACATTTTAATGGATGTTTGGGAAGAAAATGGGATGAGATCTTTTGATGATATATGTTCCCTGTACAATGTCGCAAAGAGTTCTTTTTTCTTTTATCTTAGACTCAGACTAGCTATGCGCACTTACGGCGTTCCATGGGGTGAAAAGTTGGCAACTCATCCACTTTACTCTTTATTAAATGTCAGAGGTAAAACTAAAGGTCTAACATCCAAAATGTATGCTCTTTTAAATTCTGGTTGTAAATCTTTAAATATTGGTTATATTTGGAGTAGAGATCTTGATATTACGGAGAAGGATATATGTTGGACAACTGTTTGGAGTAATCTGGATCATGTTTCCAAAAATCCCAATCACAAATTGATACACTTCAAATTTTTACATAGGATGTATCTTACACCTAGAAGACTCCATCTAATGAAACTTGTATCCTCTCCTAATTGTGATCTCTGCCCAAATCGTGATGTTGGATCTTTCATGCATATGTACTGGTACTGTCCAGAAGTCACAACCTTTTGGGAAATGATATCCTTAACGTTGACTAAACTTTTTGATGTATTAATTCCGTACTGTCCCAAATTGTTTTTATTGAATGATACCTCTGCTTTGAATTTACCTAGTTACCACTACCCTGCTTTGTTTGCTAGCCTGACAGCTGCTAAAAAGATGCTAGCACTTCGCTGGCAACCTCCTCATTCTCTTTCTCGGACTCAATGGTTACTTTCTTTGTTAGATATCCTGTACATGGAGCTGTCAGTAGCCAGAATGCACAACGCAAAGCAAGCCACTATTACCTCCTGGACTTCGTCAATAGAAAAAATTAAGAACCTTTTGTGCCCTCAAATTGATGTTTAGAGCCTCGTATGTTGTGTGTTTCCTCTGTTTTGTTTTTTTTTTTCTCTTTTTTTTTGTCCAAGTATAGTCTGATGTTCTGAGCCTGTCCTTGAACTGATGTGTCCTTGCTGCCTGGGGTGGGGTGGGGTGGGGTGGGGCGGGAAGGGGGGGATTTTTCTCTTGTCTGGTGTCTGTTTTTGTATTTATTTATTTTTATTTATGTACATATATAATTTCCCTTTTTTTGTCTTGTTGTTATTGAGCCCTTTCTGCTCTTGTCCTGTTTTTATGTTTTCCGATGGAAACCAATAAAAAGTTAAAAAAAAAAAAAGAAAAAAAAAAGTGAGCTATATGTAATATCTTTTTAGCAGTGGTTTACTTACTAATCTAGAAGACACGTTGTGAGTTCCAAATTAAACTTCAATTGTCACCAATGCTGAAGCTCATGTCAAGTGAGAATCACCATCTGCTGCTCCTAGAAAGAAACTATGTTCAGTGTAAACCACTCCTGGTAAATACACTGTCAATCTAGGTTCGTAAGGAGCTAAAAGGAAATACTGTAATAACCAGACAGAGACAACAAGGTAAATTGCAAACTGTATTTTTGGTAAATTAAACTTGTAGGTGATAATGCACACACAATGAATAACAGTTGAATGAAAAAAGATTGGCCCTTTAAAGTAATGAGTCTGGTTTGTCAAAAGTCAATAAAGTCTGTGCATTCTGTGATTACCTTCACAGGAAGGCGTCTAGTCGATCCACTATGGATTTCTTAACATTTGCAAGTGTTCTTTTGACAGTTCCTGGGATAGAAGTGAATGCATGTAAACGTGTGTGACAGTCCAGTCACCAGGTGGAGTATTTGATGAATCAGTTCTGAGTTCTAGGTACAATCACGCTGGGAGGCTCGCCATCATCTGCAGAAGCAGCTCTTACTCTTTTCATAAAACCTGACCAACGCTTCTAGTTCACCTTTTCGATTGACTAGTTAGCTTGCAGAAACATCAAGTTTCACAAACTCTTAACTTTTTAATGCTACTCATCAATTTCCATTGCTTTGCTCGCTACGAGCACGTCTCCTCTCTTCCATACACATCCGATCACACAGATACGTTGTGATCTCAGCTATAAGGCCGGACATAATCAACTATGCGCTTTGAGTGGCCTATCATCTCTCAACTTGTCCAGCACCTACACATAGATCAGTACATAACCCTTTATTATCACTGGGTTACATCAGCATGAGAGACAAGTAACAAACAGATTGCTCAAACATGTAGATTACATTCAAAATGTGATGCCCTGCAGACATTCTCAGAAAAAGGTTTAGTCTAAAGGTCATGGCAAAAGGGATTAGATTAATTCGTTTAGATCAGTGTTTCTCAACCAGGGGCACTCGGACCCCTAGTGGTACTTAGTGTAATTGCAAGGGGTAGCTTACTCGTTATTGTCCAAACTGCAGAAGTATAGGCATTTTCCCTAATTATGTTTTAATGGGAAATCGGTCATATTTTAACAAGAAGCCACATGTTAATGTTTTGTTTTTTTTTACACTCTTGTCTGTCCCTCAATCATGAGCCTCGCCTAGAATTTCAGTGGACAGTCTCCATTAATTTCTTAAATGAGCTTTTATTGTTTAATATAGCACAGGAAGATGGTCTAAAACTCACTTTTGAATTTATATATTTGCCCCTAGTTGGGCATTATAGTGGGCAAGGGGCGTCCTCATGGTTGCTAAAAAAATATGCAAGGGGTCCAGTGCACAGAAGCGGTTGGGAACCAGTGGATTAGATTATAGATTACAACTTCTTACAGAAATACTCTTCACATTATAACCAGAAGCACAAAAAGCAGTAAAGTGCAGAGTAATAAGAGAGAGGCTTGCCCTCCAACTAAAGAGGATTTAACTGTATAAATAACTGTACAGGTTGGGCCAAGGTGGGACTGGAGTTTTAGCCACAAACTACATGTATGCTTCCATTTTTAGGCATTTGGGCAAAGACTCTTAACTGCTGTCCCTGCGCTGGGCAAGACAGGAGCTCAGCCACAGGCACAGTCCCAGTGCTGTTCTGCAGCCTGCTGCATAGGGCCTAAGAGATGCCCTCCACTCTGTGTTTAGTGAGGTAAAATCTCTGTGAGGGGAAAACAACACTCTAAAGTAGCATGTTAACCTGGAGGAAATGGATGGATTCAGATGGAGAGCCAGCTTCAAGAGGAGCTCAAACAAAAGGGCCAGCTCAATAGAAGAGTCACTAGGAAAAAGCAGGCTTGTACTTAAGTGTACACAGAGAGAAAAGAGAAAGCTGTAGACAAGTGAAGAGCAGTGGAAAACCGGGTGTGACGCACTGAAGGCAACAGGAGCCAGCTCTGTGAAAACACAAAGAACAGGAGGAGAACAGGACTCAAACAGAACAAGAGGGAAACAAGATTCAAAACAAGCAGGAAGAAAACAGTACTACAAAAAATGGAGAACAAACACTGAGACGGTGAGGGAGACAGAGGTAAAATAAACAAATGAATGAGAAAAAAAGCGCAGAAGCCAAAGAAGAAGAGGAGGATGAGGAGGAGGCGGAGGCGGAGGTTCATCACTCTTATCAGGCACCACAGAATCATGGTATTTGTTTTGTAGGAACATATCTGATATGTTAATGTTCACTTTCTATCTTTAAAAAGAGAAACCTCTTAAGGTGCCTCAAGTTTATAACACGATGCTAGAATCTCCACACAAACTGTTGGAAGTCAAATTGCATTATGGGCGATAAAGGTGGCAGGTTTTGACAAGGACGTATATATGGAATAGAAAAAGACTATGCGTGGTTCTTCTGCAGTGGATCCTTAAAATAATGTCCCTGAGGGCTCCCACAGTGTTTGAAGAGTGACATGTTAATCTGTGGCAAACAGTGTGACCACAGTGTGTCGGCTGTCTGTCTACATAAATCTGACCCTTTATGTCCTTCATGGTGCCAAGTGTTTAATAACCATTTTATGTCATTTGCCTGCAGATAACGGTGTTTACACAACACACGACCCCTTGAGTGAGGAGGGTATGACTTGTCTGTCCTTGTGTGTCTTGCCTTCTTCTGGCTTTTTCTATCTTGTCACGTGGTCCATTCAGCATCTCCCATGTGATTAACAATAACTTTGTAATTTTGCATTTTACCTAAAATTTATGATTATTCTCCATCACTAAGCTCATCTTGTAATAGAAATGCAGCATAGCAACACAACGAAGGTTACGATATTGTAACCCTAGTTATATTAACACAGGCGGAGCCCTCTACTGGACTCTATGGGTATATCTCTCCTCCAATCGCGTACGCGCGATGGCCCACTGAAATTTGCATGTACGTAGCCGGCCAGTATGGTGTGCCTACCTTTCCCGCCCTTTAGCGGGCTATATAAGCAGATGCACCGCCAGCTGCCCTCATTCCACCAAACTTCAGCGTAAGGCGAAAGAGCGGCAGGGCCCTAAGTAGAGGGCTCCGCCTGTGTTAATATAACTAGGGTTACAATATCGTAACCTTCGTTATATCTCACACAGGCTTCGCCCTCTACTGGACTCTATGGGTACAGTAGGCGAAGCCCCGATTTATGTACTCCCTGCCGCGGGAGAGGCTCCGCCCACTGACCACACCAGCTACCGGTTAGGTACCAAGACCCAGTCACCACTTTATTAATCTTAACCACCGTATGGAGTGATAACGGGTACAACTTCATCCCAGTTAGCAGCACCTGACTAGGCTGGGTGAAGTTGTGGTCTAACCTCGCAGGGGTCTCAACCCTAGACCTCCTGCGCACCTCATTGACAGTGTCCTAGCAGAGCACAGTCCAATGCAGGTGCATGACACCCTGTGGGGATCAAGTATTTAAAAACACTTGACACATCCTTCCTCTCACATGTCCTGTGACCCTACAGTGAGCACAGACCTGGAGAAGGAGCCTGATACATCCAAGAGATAGAACCTTATGAACGGGCAGGGTGAAGACCACGATGCCGCCGTACATATGTCCTCAACACTCGCACCACTGAACAGGGCCGTAGACGTCGCCACACTTCTTGTGGAGTGCGCCCGGACCACAGTGGGCGGTTCTCGACCCGCTTGACTGTAGGCTGAGAGGATGCATTTACACATCCACCTCGCCAAGCGTTTCTTGGACAGGGCTCTGCCAGCCATCCCGTCACCATAACACACAACCAACTGGTCGGTGTTCCTGACAGTGGCTGTTCGGTCGACATAGTATGTCAACACACGCACAGGGCATAGGAGATGCAGTTTCGCCTCCCTCGAATCCTCATGAGGGGGAGGGTGAAAAGCCTCCAACTGGATGATTCTGGACCGAAATGAGCTCCTTATGTTCTTAGGAAGAAAGGAGGGGTTCGGTTTAAGGATGGCACCACTGCGGTCCCCGCGAAGGAGTAAACAACTCGGGTGGACTGACAGGGCACACAATTCGCTCACTCTCTTGGCTGACGTCAGAGCAAGAAGCAACGCTGTCTTGAACGACAACACCTTTAAGGAGGAGCGTTCCAAAGGCTCATAGGGGTCCCTTGTGAGGGCCTCGAGTACCAGTGGCAATTCCCACTGTGGTACAGAAGTGCGTGCCACTGGTCGTAGCCTTCTGACCCCCTGCAGGAACCGTTTTACCAGAGGGTGGGCGAAGACTGGACCTCCGCCCAACCCTTCATGGCATGATGAGATGGCTGCAGCGTAAACCTTAACAGTCGCGTGAGACAGCCCTCTATCAACCAAAAACTGTAGAAAGGAAAGAGTGTCTCCCACTGAGCATGTCAGTGGGTCCACTTCCCTCTCTTCGCACCAATGCTGGAAACCTAACCACTTAGCCCTGTAACAGGCAATGGTGGATCCAGCCCTAACCGCTTGGATGGTTTTCACCACCTGCGCAGTCAGCCCAGTCCGCATTAACCTGTCCCTTTCAGGGCCCAGGCTTGAAGCGACTGGCCCAGGATCGGCAGCGCCTGTATCGCGCCTGCCTCCTGTGACAGCGCCCCCCGGATTTGGGGAATGGGCCATGGTGGGGCCGCCATCATTGTGGTCAGCTCTGCGTACCACAGAGCCGACCGCCGGTCGGGAGCCACCAGAATGACCCTCAGCCGCTCCACTCTCACTCTCTCCAGTAGCTGGGGGATGAGACGGAGGGGGGGGAAGGCATAAAGTAGCCCTCTTGGCCATGGAGCGTGTGCAAATGCGTCCACCCCAAGGGTGGATGGTCTTGCGGGCTCAGGGAGAACCAATGGGGGCAGTGGGTGTTCGACCTGTTGGCAAACAGGTCCACCGTTGTCCTCCCGAATCGTGTCCAGATCTGCTGTACCACTTCTGGTTGCAGTCTCCACTCGTCTTCCAGGGGGCCGCCCCTTGACATGAGGTCGGCCCCCCTGTTCTCGATTCCTGGAACGTGGAGGGCTCTCAGAGATTGTAGGTGCTCTGAAGCCCATGACCACAGGTTCTCCGCCATCGCTAACAGGGCAGCGGAATGTACACCGCCCTGTCTGTTGATGTAAACGACTGTGGTGCGATTGTCGGTCCTCACCAACACGTGTCTCCCCCTTAACAGGTGACTGAAGTGTTGGAGAACCAGGAACACTGCCTGTAACTCGAGGAGGTTGATGTGGCGGTCCTCCCCCGGAGGCCACACACCACCTATCGCCCTCCCCAGGCAGGTGCCTCCCCACCCCATCATGGAGGCGTCCGTGAACACCGACGTGTACGAGGTCACTCGTCCTAGTGGTGTTCCGGTCAACAAATGTCGTGGGGACCCCCAGTACTGCAGGTTGCCCCGCACTGTTGGGGGGACTGTCAGCAGCCGAAACTTCTGCCTCTTGAGGTCTAAGCGTAGGCTGGCGAACCATCTCTGCAGGCGACGCATGTGCAGCAGTCCTAGTGGAACCACCGGGTGAGCTGCTGCCATGTGCCCCAGTGCTTGCATGACGGCCAAGGCTGTGACACGTGGAACCTGTTGCAGCTTGAGAACCTCCTGCTGTAGGGCTGTCCGTCTGGACTCCGACAGAGTGGCTCTCAGGCTGACAGAGTCGAGCACAATCCCCAAGTATTCGGCCCGCTGGTTTGGTTGGGGGTTGCTCTTCTTCCAGTTGATGGCAAAACCCAACTTGGTCAGGTGAAGTATCAACTGAACTGTGTGAAAAAAATGGCCCATTGTTTGGACCTGGCCATCACGATGAGGTCGTCCAGATAAAAGAAGACCCTCATCCCCTGGCTGCGCAGCGGTTGTAGCGCTGCGTCCACACATTTGCTGAACGTACTAGGGGCCAGGGAATAGCCAAATGGCAGCCTGTTGTATTCGTAGGCTGTTCCCTGAAATGCAAAACGCAGGAGCTTCCTGTGTTTTGGTGCCACCTCGACGTGAAAATAAGCGTCCTTCAAGTCGATGGTAGAGAACCAATCGCCTGGTTGGACGAGTACCAGCAGCCTCCTTGTGGTTAGCATGCGGAACGTTTTGCGACCGATACGTGTGTTCAGGGCACGGAGGTCCAGGATGGGTCTGTAGCCCCCTGTCTTTTTGGGAACCAAAAAGTATGGGGAGTAAAAACCTCGTTCCTTGTCGTGAAGAGGGACAATTGACACGGCCTGTTTTGATAGCAGGTCCTGAATTTCCCCCTCGAGGAACTCTATCTCATGTTGAGAGGATAGATTCATCTCTTGTATGCCCCTGAACGCTGGGGGGAGCCCGCAGAACTGGAGAGAATATCCTAGTCTGAGGGTCCTGTCCAGCCAGTCTGTCAGTACGCAGCTGCTCTGCCATGCTTCGTAAAAACACGTGAGAGGACGCGCAGACAGCTGTGGAGCAGCTTCTAGAAAGCTGTGGTACACAATTTCGGCCCTCTCCGCCGCCAAACCCGCCATAAACGGGAGTTTGGCCCATGGGGGGCCCTCTGTGAAAGGGCTGAGTCGTCCCTGAACGCACCAAGCCCGTTGTCCGAGCTCGCGGGGCCGTCCGTGAACGCATCTCTGTTGTCCGAGCCGGCGTGGTGTCACCTGAACGCACCACCGCCGCCCGGCACCTCACCGTCATGACGTCCCTGCTGCTGTTAGATCCGCCCGTGGAAATAACAGCCACAGGACCAGAGCGGTCAGACACGTTGGCCGCTCCACTGCTGTTTACCGGGGAGACAGTTCGTGTTAGCCCGGCCGCTTCACTGGAGCGGCGCGGGTTAGACGAGCATGAGGCAGCCGTCTCATTGTCCGGAAAACACAGCCCTGCCGTGCTGCTGTGAACGATGCTTGTCACCGCTGTAGCCGTTAGCTCGGCGGTGACAACCATCGCTCCACTGCTGTTTACCGGGGAGACAGTTCGTGTTAGCCCGGCCGCTTCACTGGAGCGGCGTGGGTTAACCGAGCGTGAGGCAGCCGTCTCATTGTCCGGAAACACAGCCCTGCCGTGCTGCTGCGAACGATGCTTGTCACCGCTGTAGCCGTTAGCTCGGCGGTGACAATCATCGCTCGTCAGCCGGTCAACACGCTGAGCCGGACGCACCGTGGAAGTGACACGGTGTCGGCTAGCAGCGCGCGGGGCTAACTGTGTGGTCGCTACAACCAGTGGGGAGCGATGTTTTCTTGTGCAGCCTCGCCGGTTGTAGCGCTCATAGAGAGGGACAACGGTAGCTTTTACCCGGTTGACAACGGTGCTCCGCTCTACCGCGTCTCCCACAACGGGGACGGTAGAGGGTGTGTTGTGTGAGTGTGCTTGTGAAACCATGACCGGGGGGCCTTGCTTGCCGGGCCCGCTTCGGGGATGTGACGGTGTTAACACAAGCCACCGGCAGCCTGACCGACGGTGTAGCGGTGACTACACCGGCCGGGGCTGCGCGGCAAGCGGGGAGCATGGTGGAGGTGGGAGGGGGAATTTTTGCTCTGTTAGTGAAGTAACATGTTTTAATAAAAACATTTTTCACATCCACAGAACAGTGAACACAAGCAGAACATACAGAACCATATGAACAATGAGGGAGGGCGGCGAGGCAGTCTGCCGGTGCCGTCCCTCCCGTTAACTGCCACTTTGGTCGCTGTGTGCCCCAGGACAGCTTCGGCCTGGGTGTGCTGCGAGCCGCCGCGGGACGGGACGCGCTGGGGTCCCGTGCGGGGCGCTGCTGCGGCGGGCCCGCTGGGGCTGGCTGTGGGTCAGCTGGGGGATCCGCCGCGGAGAAGCCTCTTCGCTGGCGGCGATCTCTCCGCCTCGCCGTAGCGTTGCGGCGGGGCAGCTTGACCTCTCCCTTCTGCTTGGCGGCGACAGCGAGCGTAGATGACGGCTCAGCTGCGCCTTTTCCTCCTCCAGCCTCTTTAGCCGCTGCGTCACCGTAGTGAGGAGCCAAAGAGACCAGACCGGTGCAGCCAGAAGATCCTCTCGGTCCCTTCTGGGGAGGGCGGTGAGACCTAGCCAGACGTGGCGAGAGCCGACGCCCGACAGTGACATCACTCGTCCGGCAGCAGTAGCAACTCCCTGTCCTGTTCATCTGACCGATGGTCCGGCCGAGATACTCCATAGTGTCAGGGGAAGGGGGGGGGGCGTCGCGCGGGAGTGAAGCCGCCGCTGCTACGCCCAGCACACCGAGGTTGTTGCTGCTGCTGCTGCTAGATGCGCGCCCAGCTGGAATATCTTGTCAAAATATTCCAGCGTGTCCTTATCCTGCAGCAGCGGTGGTAGTGGCTTTCTGTGTCCTGACCAGTCGGCTGAGTGTGGGATAATGAGCGCAGCCAGAGCGTCTTCAAGCGGGGGCACACCGGGGAACACAGTCTCCGTCTCGCCCTGCACACGCGGAGGCGGCTCACCGGCTTCGGGGGCAGTGGGGGGGGGGGCAGGGGAAGCCCGACACACTCCGCTGCAGTCGTCATGACTTACGGGAAGTTGAGCTTGATAGAAGCGGCGCCAAACATCGTCGAGCCGTCGGAGAGGGAGAGTTCATCCTCCTCGTCTCGTAGCGGCGGCGAGTCTGCAGCAGAGGCTGAGGCGGGTCTGGGCGGCGAAGCTTCATCAGGTGGCGTGGAGGTGGTGTACGCTGGAGCGGCGTCCTCCTCCTGCCGTCGCTGCTCCAGCCCGGCGGTGGCGCGCTTCCTCCCGAGACGCTCGAAGCAAAGAAGATGTAGGTCTGCCGGGGCGATGATGCCGGCAGAGGCGTAGTTCCTGAAGCGGCGACTCCATCCTAGGAGCTAGTGTGACAGTGGGCACTCGCCGACGCTGAAGTAAAAAGGAATGAGGGCAGCTGGCGGTGCATCTGCTTATATAGCCCGCTAAAGGGCGGGAAAGGTAGGCACGCCATACTGGCCGGCTACGTACATGCAAATTTCAGTGGGCCATCGCGCGTACGCGATTGGAGGAGAGATATACCCATAGAGTCCAGTAGAGGGCGAAGCCTGTGTGAGATATA
>NC_140930.1:28897385-29083605 GCF_045865225.1 Trachurus japonicus | reverse complement strand
ACAAAGCTATATTACTGTGTAACTACTATGCACAGCAACTGAATTTCATTAACGTTTTCCAGATTTCTCACCATGTAGTTTAGTGTTATAGTGTTTGTGATCTGATTGATTGATTGATTGATTGACACTTTCCTCTGGGAAATTTTGATAGGACCATGGGGGCCAGTGCTCGGTGTGATTGCCCCGTGGCCCTAATAAAGCCAAAATCCATGATCACTGGTAGACTCTTCATAACCTAACTGACCCTCACATATACTGTATTGATACAGTCAAATGGTGTGGACTGACAGTCGCTCCATTTAAGTCTTGTTTACACGCATCTGAGTTCCTCCCTGTCACTATGTAATAGAGCAGATTGCACTACATTGACTGCTGTCAAGTGTCTTATTGTGAAGTCACACTGCAATAAAGAATTCAGAGTTATAGCCTGATTGAATTCACATGAGGTTCATTCCCGGGGCGACTCAGTGCTAATTTTTGAGTTACCCTTTGATTACAACAATTTCAAAGTGTCCCATACTGGTAGTCTGATTAATCACTGCAGTGCGCACCACTGGAGTGCCACAAGTCAAGCTAGATCTAGGAAAGAGTGAAATATATTGGCTGTGACATTTAAATCCATGTTAGAGAAGACCTTCTGGGTGTTTTTGAGGAGAAATTACTAAAGGAACAAAGAGAATTAATAATGTGCAGAGTGAAATATAAGATACATGGAAATAAAAAAGATGTTCAGCATCAATTAAGAATGTGCTCGTGCCAAGTGACAATATGTTGGAGCGCGACTACAGAAGCTGGAATCTGGATAAACCTCCGGAGCTTGTCTCCCCTGGCACACACTGGATTTCAGAAGCTCACTGCCTTTATTATTCCCCAGTCTGATGTGTTTGGTTATTGTTAGCTGCAAAAATCATGAATAAGAGCAACTGTGAAATTTATAGACTGTATGACTTCCAGTCTAAATTTTGCACAGACTGTATTGTGCAAAAAATGAAAAAGACTACAAAGTGTTTAGATCACAGTTGACTGACTCTGAAACACATGTCCGAAAAGTACCTTTGTTGGGAATCAGTCAACATAGAATAAATATAAGAAATACTGTAAAAAAACTATACATGCTACAAAACAAGATGATAAAATGATATATTAAATATAATACATTTTGCCTTTTGATAACACCAAATGAATAAGAATGACCCTCAGCTATGATCATAAGCTTTGGACAGTGACCATCAGAATGTGATTGTAGATACAAGAGTTTATTCTGCAGGGTGGCTGGCCTTATCCTCAGGGAAGGAGTCAGGAGTTCCAACATCTGGGGGAAGCTCAGAGTCCAGCTGATGCTCCTTTGCGTTGACAGAAGCCAGTTATGATGGTTCAAACATCTGGATGCCTCCTGGGCGACTTCCTTTGGAGGTCTTCCACCAACTGGTAGGAGGCCAGAACATGCTGGAGGGAGATTATACTGTACCTAATCTGGCCTGGGACACCTCAGAATCCCCCTGGAGGAGCTAACAATTCTGGTTTAACATCTGGACCACCTCGCTTGACCCGGTGCCACCTCAACCTGACCACAGATAAGTGGCATGGATGGATGTAAAGGTACTTCAAGGAAATGTAGGTATATAGGTAGATATAGGTCGACACATGTGTTCAGGTGTGCATTTCCTTCTATGTCAAATTATCATTGTTCCATGAACAAACAGTTGGTGACAATGGTGAGGAAAACCCCTCTTTTATTGGGGAGAGACCTTGGAAGGGGGCAACCTGCCTCGGCTGATTGGGATTTTCCCGTCTGCTGTGGAAAAGGATTTGCTACCTTACAATGGGTGATGGCAGGAGAGTCAGCTGGGATGCTGACCCTAAAAAACAAAACAAAAACAGTCAGTAGGTTAATCCTCCAGCAGCGTCCCTGACCAAAGGCACTGGCTCATGATCTGGAGTTGGTCCTCATCGATGGGTTCAATTCAGAGAAAGAATCTCACTGTACAAGCCATGTGACAAATTAAAGGGATAGTTCACCCAAAATTGAAATTTCACTCATTATCTACTCACCCTCATGTCGACTAAGGGCTGGAAGAAGTTTCAGAGTCCTCCGTGGCTTCTCTGAGCTACAGGGGGTCTCGGCATAGCAGTGCATGTCCATATAACGGTTACAAATGGATACCAACTGTCTTCGTAACAAAAGGACACACCAAAAAACTGGGTCCCAGTTCGTCCAAATTTGACGAACCGGGAAGAGGAGCTTCCGCTACAAACATGTTTCTTGGTGTGTCTTTTTGTTACGAAGACAGTTGGTATCCATTTGTAACCGTTATATGGACATGCACTGCTATGCCCAGACCCCTGTAGCTCAGAGAAGCCATGGATAACTCTGAAACGTCTCCCAGCCCTGTTTTTTTTTTATGTGAGGACTGCGGATGGAAATTAGCTCTGAGCTAAATCCGGCACACTTACAGGATGCCACGGCGTTAACTGTTCATGAATGTGCACTATCCTCAAACAAATAAACAATAAATGTGACCTGATCCAGCAAAATGAGTCGCAGTGACCCAAATTTCAAAATTGAGATTTTGGTATCAATGGAAAGAGGAGAAAATAAGCTTTAAAATGATACCCTAGTCAAAGTCATACATTGGATAGTTTTTAAGATATGGCGATTTTAATGATGGTCTTCCACTCACTGCTTTCGATTGAAAACCTGAGAAAAATGCGTTCAAACTATTTAGAACGTCTCTGGTTTAAAGCCTTCCGTGAATCTGGCGTCTGTTCCTTACCATGTGATTACACGTACCTTGTAGAGGCACCGTTCAATGACCCTCGGAAAGCAGAATGTATCTATTCAGATGCTGTTTACAGCTCGTCTCTATCATAAACGGTTCAGAAGATATTTCATGTTTAGTAAAACATCTGCAAGCGTTAGCATGCGAATGTGGCAAGGTGAAGAGGGCCCGGGCGGGGATTGAACCCACACCTCCCGGGTAAGAGTCATGCGCGCTTGCCAGTCACCCAAAGGGACATCCCCTTGGCCAAGTAGCCAGGGCACATGATCAATTGGAGGCATAGTGACAGGACCACCACTGTCACATCTCTCCCCCTCTTTTCACAAGCACGTCCTCGTGCTTCCGCGCAGGCTGCCACACATTATGAATCCATGGACCCACCCCTAGTGCTACATGGATCCTGCCAACAACGCCAGAATGTGGCAAGGGGAAGAGGGCCCGGGCGGGGATTGAACCCACACCTCCCGGGTAAGAGTCATGCGCGCTTGCCAGTCACCCAAAGGGACATCCCCTTGGCCAAGTAGCCAGGGCACATGATCAATTGGAGGCATAGTGACAGGACCACCACTGTCACACTACGTTCGGTTTAGCATCGATGCTAACGCTCGGTTTAGCATCGCTGCTACCGCTCAGCTGAGCATCTGGCCCCGTACTACGTGATTTCACGTGGCTACCCTTGTTGTCATAAATGCACCATTCAAGGCCCCTCGGAAAGCGGAGAATCTGACGATTCAGATGCAGTTTACAGCTCGTCCCTATCAGGTTCAGAAGTTATTTAGCCTAATGTTGTGCTCCTCTCTAGAGGGTTAAAAGTTGTAAGTCAACTTTAATCGTCATTTACGTGCCTTTCCTCAATTATCTGGACTATGAAACTTTGGGAGATTGTTTTTGAATGTCATTTCTTTGAAATTAGCAAAAACATTTTTTTTTGAGTTTTTATTGATTTTCCACGTTATCAGCTGATTATCTAAAAATAGAACGTTGCGACTTCCGACTCATTTCGCCAGAGCGGGTCACAAATGAAATGAGATAATGAGTGAAATTTCTATTTTGGGTGAACTATCCCTTTAAGTACCTTTAGCCTACCTTTACCTTTGATTCAAGAGGTGGGCTACATTAACTTCTTCCACTGAAGTTAATGTAGTCTTAAGGACTGACTTCTTCTCAGCACCACTCTCCATGGGTTTAGGATCAAGGAGAGCATTGTATGTTTCATCCTTGTGCATACCTGCAGGCTCATCCTCAGGCTTAACCTTGGGTTTCTTTCCATCGTCCTGATGGCTGGTGAGGTTCTGTCAAGGAGACAGAACATCTTCTCTCTCAGGCTTGTCCTACATTGATAAAACTACTTCACCTTGTTACACAGAAAACATCACCTGTATTTTATAGTACAAGTCTCGGTCCTCCAGGAGCAAGTTCTGTGACTGTCAACATGAGACTTGATTTCCATCTGAAGTTGACACTGCACCTTGTCAGCCTACTATCAGACTGTTAACTTTGGTTGAACTCTTGGCATGAGAACTTTATTGTAGGTGCAGCTCCTTGTAGTGACTGAAGGAGTTTCTTCTGTTTCACCTTGATGTTATTCCTCACCTGAGACGAGATGATTAGGGTCTCTGTTGATTAGGGCTCCTCTCTAGCTCTCTTATCATTTCACTCTCCCTGTTCTTTGAGGGATTTCTGCTCAGCCAACCATTGTCTTATCCAGCCTTATCCCCACTCAAAGAGATCACTAAGTTTAATCATTTATTGAATGGTGTTCGTGGTTCCTACATGCGGCTTCCCTGGTGGTCCTCCTGTTCTGGGGCATGGAGGTTTAACTTACCATTTTACTGAGGTGGTAAAGTCAGGTTTGCAGCCATCTTGTGGTTTCTACGTTTTTTTTGTCTGAGTCAGTCTGGTGAACTCCTCTCTTCTTCACAGCAGCGTGTCACAACCTCAAAACAAGTTTAAAGCCTGTTATTGATCCCAAAGTGATGCTGCTGTGTTCAGCCCACTTGTCCACTCACTGAGAGGCTCATAGGGGATGAGTGCAAACAGCAGCTGTTACTTGTTCAGATCGGATGTTAAACTTCTACATAATTATTCACTGACTACTCATAATTATCATCTCTCTCACATAAACAAACACAGCCCTTCATGTATTATGTATATTTCATTCTGTGTCTACAACGCAACCTTTACTCTGCTTTATTCTCATTTAAAAAAAAATTGGTCCCAACAGGCATTTGCAAGCAGCGGACGTTAGCAGCTAATATATTAAAGGGGAACTAAGCAAGTCTGGTCACTTTTTTTTAATCTGTTTTGGTCGATCTTTTCTCTACGGAGCTCCCCCTACAGTTTCAGAGTCAGATTTTCACTATTTTCACAGTTTACCCTCCTCCCCTGGCCATGTGCATTTGTTTTCGACGAAGCTGGAGAAAAGGCTATTCGTGGAGTGATGTTTACTGAGGTGGGTAACATTAAGAGATTAGGGATAACCTGGCATGTTTTTTGTCGTAGTGCTGTAAAACAGTACATGTTTCTAGCGAGGTGAGATCTGGTACACTGGGTCAGAGGCACTGATCTTACAAGGTTGATTTTCGTCTAAGAGATGCTAGGTGGAAGGTCAGAGAGCCACCATTTCCCCCGTAACAAGTCATTTAACCATCACAATTACTCTGAAACTGCTTAATTAAGGTAAAAATCTTATCTCTAATCTAAATAGTTCCTCTTTAATTTATTTCACAAGACAGACTTCTATAATAGTCCATCTAGCTACATCTACTGTAAATAACTCCAGTTTTTAGTTTTTAGTGCACTATATAGTGGATAAAATGTAGTTTTTGTGGTTTGGTTTGTGTATTTAAAAAAAAAAATCAACCATTGCACTCTATGTGAGTATGTAAAACTTATACTATAAGTATTTTCTTCACAGTGTAAAGGTGAAATAAATGCAGCATACAATAGCCTACATGATGTTGTGTTTAGCCAGAACACAGCAAACGAAAACAGTCGAAAATCAGCAGGTGCAGCAGAGAAAAAGCAGCTGATTTGATGACCCACCCACTGACAACAGCAAGTGTCCTGAATCAAGTGAACATAGCTACCTGCCATGTTGCATGCGGCTGGTTAATGCTGGGTCTGGCTAATGCTAATTCTAAATCGCTGGATGCTTCAGCTGTGAATCAGTGATGTGCTCACCACCTTCCTGCTGGTTCTGACAATCCCTGTTGTGACTCTAGAATTCAGCTCTTTGTTTGAAACCTTGCATTGAGAATGATCACAGCGCAGCGTATGACTCAGGGTGAAAATGAGACCTGAATGTGAAACAAATGACTGATTGTTTTAACTCGCTGTAGAGTGTCTGTAACAACTTTGTTGCTTGTCTGGTGGTGGTGGCTGTAGCTGCTGTTCACTTCAGCTTGTCTAGTTGTTTGTTTGTCCCATTCATTGCAATGAACACAAGCAAAATGACAGAAACATCTCTGTACAATGGTATTCAGTTCAACAGCACAATACAATGATTCCATGTTGTAGCTAAGAAATACACTTTACAGCAAAAATTAGAAACCTGAATAGTAGTGGCATCTCTGCTCATCTCATGTTCCTAAATTGTTCACATATGTTTAATGTACATAGAAATTACCTTTTTACCGATTTCGTGTGTATGAATGAATTTAGTGAACGAATGCAGCTGTACCCTTCTGACATTGCCAGGTCATGAGACATGTAATTTTAGAATTAACACACTAACATAACACAACAGCGAACAGAGCAGAGCAGAGGGAACATTTAAACCGGCATTATGCAATCACATTCACACAAGAGATGGTGCACAGTCAAGGAATTAGCCCCTCAAATTTATTTATTCATTTCTTTCATAGAGGCAATTTAACGCATGACTTAATCCATCTTTGTGATGTCGCTGAAACGCCTGCTGCCCTGCATGACAAGGGCTGCATATTTGGGCCACAGATAAATACCCAGAGCCAGAAACATTGGCTTTCTGCAACAACAGACAAGAGCAGCAGCAGAGGGAGAAAGAGGAGGGTCGCAGATGCTAAGCCTGGCAATCTCTCTTTCAATCTGCAGTCGTATATTGGCTTCTTTAAAGACAGACGCGTTGCATTCGCACATGACCCACGTGCAAGTAAATATATGAGTGTGAAGCCCAGCAGACAAGGGCAGAGAGAGATTTTCTTGTGGGTGCTCAACCTGCACTGATCCACTGAAGGGGTGTGATAGGCCAGACGGGCCAATCAGGCCGCCAAAATCACAAGAATGTTCATAGCTTATTGCCCCCTGTTGTCACCAGGCTCGATGTGGACCGACTGTAATGGACTGCTGGGATAACTTAGCCGGAAGCAGGTTAGCCTGTTGCAAGGAAAGGGAAAGTCGCCTCATTACTTCAAATTAGGGTTAAATTAATAAAAATTAATTGACGTCATCTGCCTCAGTTCAGTGGCAGACACCTTGTTATTGCATCTGCATCCATGCAAATTACACTGATCCGATGACAAAGACGCGGTTATAGTTTCGACACTTACAAACCTCACCTCATCATTCCTTCTTAATCATCAGAAGGACATTTACAACCACCACGTTCATAAAGATGACAGAAGTGATGATGACGATAATGATGAGAGCTGTGATTGCAGTGATAAAATATTTCCACCTCACACTGGCCTCATCATCGCATTCATTTAATCCTCCGCCACTTTATCCGGGGCTGAGCAAAAAGCAGGATCTAAAGGAGAAACAGTGGCAGGCAGCTGCAACATCAAGTAAACACCGGCAGATGCACGTTATGTTTACGAGCCTCCCCCAAATTAAATCTCCCCGCCGCCTCTCTAATCTCGCCTCCTCTCTCCACTAACCACCGTAGGACAAGAGGGAGAGTGTTGTTTTGTAAAAGTTTTGTCTTAACATCCTCCCTGTTAATGGGCAAATAAAATGTTTGTGCACTTCAAGCTCTCTGGGACTACTTGTCTGCTAAAGCACGTATCAAGACACTGTTCTCCTGCTTAGGTGACCCAATTATGCAGAAGCAACGCCTTGTGAATTAACTCCAGCACCATCTGCGATGACAAAACCAGCTTTATGAGCCCGTGCAGGGAAATACCTCTATAGTGTGAGCTTAATTATTTTCTATCAGACACCCCAGCTTTTTACTAGACCTACGGGAAAGCGCTGTAAAGTTTTCATTAGTAGATTTACGTCGGGAGCGAATGTAGATGTTTTCTTCAATTACACAAAGCCATCAAACATAGTTATTTGACAATTTGGATTCATGGGGCTTTTCATCTCTCAGTCCTGTGACTCTCAGCAGCCATGATGGGAAATGTACTTTAAATACCAGACAGTCTTGTTTGATGGCTGTGCTATTACGAGTCCATCAAATTGGCTTGAGAAAAATAAAACTCATATAAATTAATAGAGGAGAATCAATAAATGTATCCTTCAGCCGTTCTGAATAGAGTTCTTGCTGTGTTGAAAATGCATATAGCCTACACTAAGCGATTCATCTTAATGCTTTGTCACAAAAAAAATTACATGAATTGCAAATGATGTCAATTATAGTAAAAATAATATTTAAAATCTGGAATGACTCTCTTTTGGAAATGTTATTAGTCATGCCTTTGGCCTAGAAAGCACTAAATCCTTTGGGATTTGGCATATTCTACAAATATTACATAATGTCCTAATAATAATGATGCTAATACCCTCATTATGTCCTTATATGATGTGTTATAATCCCTTATCACCTCAAGCCAAGTGTTACTGATGTGTTCATTAGTTTGTCGCTTAATTCAACCTCGAATACCAGACTGAATGAGGATCCGTGAACTAAACGACTGTATTAATAACTGATTGATCTTCTGCGTTTTTCTTTTTTCCCCTCGTCTTTCTCTAAGCCTCAAGGACAGTAGCAGTGTCTTTATAACAGCTCTCTCCTCCTCTCCAGCTCTAATGAATTTTCAAGCTCTTTGTCATCGCCGCAGCCTTTCGGTTGAAAACCTCACCGCAGCCTCCCCCAGCGGACCAGTAAAGTCAGCGGTTGCTCTCCTTCCTCTCTGCACAGTAAAAAAATTTAATGGAACCAAACATGCCATCCATCCCCTTTTCTGCAGCCGAGGAGCGAGCAAATTGCAATCACCCCCTCTCCGCTCCTCCTCTCCGAAGAGACTGGAAGCTCCAGCAAAACACATTTTCATCTCGCTGTCATGACGCTCAAAAACAGCACACAGGCTTCATAAAAACCAGTGTTTCTTTTCCCCCCTCGTACACAACTGATAACTGTAACCTGATTTAATGTAGCTCTTGGCACATCGCCACCTGCCTCTTCTAAAATGCTGTACACACTGGACAAGATAACTCGGGTGTTTCGGTTCAAAAAACTGGGAAAAACACACAACAGTAAGTTTAAATGCTCTTGTAGCTGCTGTGAGCTGTGAAAAAAAGAATCAGTGCTCTGAGGACAAAAAACAAAACATATTTTGACGAAAGAAGATTTTGAGGCAATTTCTTCTAACTGTTGACTCAGGGGCCTGCCGTGAATCGCTAATATCTTGTCTCGCTTTGCATCCCATCTTCTGGTGCCTTCCTGCTCCAGTGGAAAGACACTCTGATGTTCATTTTGGATCATAGACTTACATTAGATCCATCTGGCTCTATGCTGGGAGAATATCACAGGGATCACAAGACACTGGCTCAACAAACTTTTATAGCTTGAGGTTGGGTGGATTGATGTATTCTTCCGAAGCAACATTACACTCATGACTCTCCAAAGACTGATGGAGGTTTGTAATATATATTTCCTTCCACTAATGTCTCCCTTGACTGACTGAACGTCACAGGAGGAGAAACAAGAATGAGGCAAGAACTACACTGAAGCACTTCTACAGGCACTTTCTCCAAATCCCTTCCAGCTGTATTAACAGCAGCACAGTTCAGTAACAGCGATGGGCTAAGTAAGCAGTTCTTAGAGTCGGCTGATTGCTTGTCGATCTATCACACGCCACGGAAGACTGGGTTCTCTCCCGGGAGAAGGATGGTGTTTATGAAAATGCAGGGAGAGCTTCTCCTTTGTTGGGATGTGCTTTTGCCTGTCGGCTGTTAAAGGGAGAACTTTCAAACCCCATTAAAATGCAAAATATAGACATACACTTTGTCGTGAGAGCGGGTCAAGGGGAAAGCATTAGTGCTGAATGTAAAGCGTTTTCTACAGTCCTCATCCATCATGTTGCACAAAGAGGGGATTCTCTAAACGTATTCATTGCAGAAACTGTCAGGCAGATGGGTGAGTTGCACCCAGCAGGCCGACTAAAGGCAGGGGGTATAGGAGAGAAATAGAAAAATAACCAAAAAAAAAAAAAAAAAAAGTAGAGTAATACACCACCTGAGCGTCCCACCAACCACAGGGCCGCCTGCTAAGTCACATTATCTCTGTGATTCCTTTTCAATGTCACACTTCATGCTTTCGCACATTCCTAGCCTCCTAAAACCAGTGTTATGTCTGTCAAACAGATCCAAAGTGGTGTTCGAACTGCCGTGCACCTCTGCTCTCCTACACTCTGGTATTGTTGGGCACATACAGTATAATGAAAGGCATGTTTGCAAATCACAGGCGACATATTCAGTGTCAAGCATGAATATGAATAGTTTTTATATTGACACTTTATTTCACACATAGTCACTGTTGCTTTGCTAACAACTGGCATTGGTCAGAGTGGATTGTGAAATGTGATATGACACATACAGTATGCACCTATATCATGAGTAATGTTTCCATACAGATACATTTTCATCACATATTCTTACTGGAGTATGAAGATATGAATGTGAAACATCCAAAGTAAAATACTTTTCCACTTTAGCAGAGCGACATATAGAAATTCTAGCCCCTTGTGAATATTACATTATGAGCAAACATACAAACATGTTTGTATTATAGTGACAGACATATGTCAGAAAATGAACATTTCTTATAGTATTGATTGGTAAAGTTATTCTTTATAACTACTAGTAGTGAGTATTCCATACTGGCACCGTTTCCATACTGATACCAACATTTCAGAGCTTAAAATTCCCAGCACATGTGTGTATGTAGACGTGTACAGTATTGTTTTGATTTTGCTTTGTTTTGTCTTGCTTTAAATTTGCACTTTTTTAATTGTTTGCACTATTATTGCATTGTATTATAATTGCTTAACTATTGTAAAGCACATTGAGTTTGCCCTGTGCATGAAATGTGCTTTATAAATAAAATTGAATTGAATTGAACTGAACATGCATGCTGCTGATGTTGACCCAATGTAGCACAGAGAGCATTCGCTAATTCCCACCAGATGATGTTTGGAAGATGAATCAAAGGTGCTACTCTGCAGATTGGCTTTGTTAACCACATTTATTTAGGTTGGATCTTTCAGACTGCAAATATTTGATCATCCACTAGAATAGGCTGTGTATCGCCCATTTTTACAGTTGGTCTCAAAGGGCTTTAGCATCATAACAGCATCCTCTGCCCTTAGACCCTCACATCGACTGAGGAAAAACTCCAAAAAAAACCCTTAACATGGGAAAAATCAACCCAGTCTCACAGCAAAACATGTCATAACCTTGGAAAAATGGGGGACACCTCAGGGTGAGCAACAGAGATGGGATCCCTCACCCAGGACAGGCAGACGTGCAATAGATGTCAAACTGTTTGCAATATGGAATATGGGACAATTCAGCCAAGGAAGAGATGAAAAACAACACCGACATCCAAAAATAGCTACCTGATTTCATGTGTGTTTGTATAACGAGAAGACACAATTTAAAGGTAAGAAACTTTAATGTCAGAACTCCAGCACAGAAAAGAGAAGTAGCTAAGGGAACAACATCACAGTCTGAAAACTGAGGCAGCAGTCCAGCTTCTCCTCCTGACAGAAAAGCAATGAACACATTACTATAAGAAATTCAGTCACTTGACCAGTGTAACTTTTACCATTTGAACAGTTTCTCTTAGTCTGATTAAGGGCCTTAAACTATGGGGGAACTTTACGACCAGTGCTGTATACAGCACAAGCAGGGGTGAGCAGTGCAATATAGTGCTGTTTTTGTATGCATATACCAAACTTTATAAAACAACTCACCACCATCATCCCATGTGTGCTTCCTTTAAGAGGAACATAAAGTTCTTAATTCACCTCCTATGTGTGTGCGACGTATTTGATTTTGGCTTCTATTGCAGTTACGTAATTATACATAAATTATTCAGAAATTATTTATTGGAGCACAGCTTATCTTCCAGAAACCAAGGGAGACGCTGTGTGGTTATTAGTGAGTGATCAACATATGCATGCAAAACCTTTTTGCAATTTTAAATGCTGTGACTTACAGTATATAGTTAATGTTAGCTAAACTGGCTAGCTCATGCAAGCTGGTAGGCCTAATGTGGCAGCATCTGGGCTGTCCACCTGTGCTAAGATGGCACACAGCGGCTTAAACAAGTTTATCAACTGCCACAGACTTCATCAGCAGCTATTTTCTGACAATTCATCTCAAGTGATATCCTATCTTATCTGAACCACTGTGAGGAGTAGGCATGTTTCTCTCTGCATTGCAAACAACTTCTTCTGATGTTGTAAAGCATTGGCTGGCCGACAGCTTTTAGGTGTAATACAGCTGCTTTGCAAGCAACTTACTGGCAGCCTGCCCAAACAGGTTGCGGTATGGTAGCAGCTTCTGTGAGTGTGCTGACCCTACACCAACCTAGCCAAGATGTTTGATGAGCTGGGAACCTGCTACATATTAGATGATAGGCTATGTGCTAAGAGGCATTACAAATAGGAGGCCAAAGAACCAATGTAGGTGAGATGTTTGCGTGCTGTTTACATTTGTTTGACAGCTATAATTAAGCTACCAGTTGATCAAAACATACTGTATGATTAGCTGAATGTACTGTACATGTAGTCATTTTAAACCTGTGTGAATTGGAAACAGTGCAACCTGCTGATGATAATGCGTGAACGTGTTAGCAAGCTGTGGCTCTGGATGCTGTGACAACATTAGCTTTCACTTAAGTCGTGCTAAGTTGAACTAAGTCCAGTTCTTTCTTTCTTTCTTTCTTTCTTTCTTTCTTTCTTTCTTTCTTTCTTTCTTTCTTTCTTTCTTTCTTTCTTTCTTTCTTTCTTTTTAGTAATGTGTTGGCCTGTAGGATCAATGTAAATGTGACTCATTTGCTACACAAACACAATTACTGTGTAGATACATGGTCACATTACCTGGTGCTGTGATGCGGTAGCTCATCTACATGGCTATATCTTTAGGTGGTGAAATAAGACATGGAAATAAGTTACTCTGCTGTTCCTGTATTTGTTCAACAGTGTGACTTGGAGGAGCTCAAAATAGATTCTGGCTCTTACTGTGCCTAAAATTTGTTAACAGTGCTTCTTTTGTCTTTTAAAACAAAATCTATCTTGAGCTCTTTGACAAAAAACCTTCTGCATTCTTGTATTGTTCATCTCAGGTAAGCATGTATTAACTTGAGTAAATGGCACGTCTATTTGATATCCCACTGAAGACAACTCTACTCTCCTGTAGGACCCCCCGCAGCTATGATGGAGTCTTTATTCTGCCAGAGTTAATATTTATAAGAGGATTCAGATTTGTCAGTTTATTGAAAATCCAAAGACCCTGTGCTGCAGGAACTATATTTCAAGAGCTGCTGAGGATGTGTGATAGTGAGAGTCTTGTGCTTAACAGTAGCCGATGAAACGCTGCGATGTATGATTGTGTCACACTCGACGGTGCGCGGTTGAGCGTAGCCCACTTTCGCTGTTGATTCGAAGGAAAGGCTGTTTGTTTATGTCTTCACATCTTCTGCAGTCGTGTCTCTGGCAGACATTGAGGCTCGCTGTCTGCTCTTTCACTTTCCCTCTCCCTGTTTCTTCATCTTTCTCTCGCGGAAAACCTCAAAGGACTTGCGGTTCCAATCAGAAAGTGAAGGAGTGCTGGATTCTAAAGCCCCAAACCTGATGGGATTTACAGTCTCAACACAATCACGCTGCACGGGGCTGTTGCACTAATAACTCTTTTTATTATTTTTTCTGCTGTTGCTGTCTCTCTGTAACATCATCCAATTCAGTTTATTCACTCATGGATAAAGTATATTTTTTGAGAACAACAACGGCACGGACAACCCTTCAGGTATTGAGTTTAAAGACAACATCAAATGCATGAATAGTTGGGCAAGCATCGCTGATTCCAAATACTCATGCACAACACAAACACTCATATACACACACTGCAAATCAGACACTGACACAATCCAATCCAATCCTCATCAGCCACACAGCTGTGTGATTTGATAAAATACTTGGCAGGACCCTGTGGCTGACCTTTCCAAGCGTGCTTAACACCGCTGCTCTATGAGCAACCTACCGCACGTAACCAGGCAACGAGCCCTCTGATGAGATCTGAGGTCTGGACATTGAGTTTCTCACAAGCTCAGATGTGTGTGTGTGCGTGTGTGTGTTTTTGTGAATGCGTGTGAGCTCATCACCCCTTTGTTTCTGTCTGGTGGGAGGTGCTTGCTTGCTGAGAGGTTGAAGTCCTTTCAGGCTTCAGAAAATGTCTCAATGATTTTCATCTTCTTTCTTTATTACATTTGCAACAGACGCAACTGGGTTTAGTCAAGTTTAGTTGAACCACAGAGATCATGTTGTTGCAGCTTTAAATGAATCCATGTGTGTAATTCTGTGCTTTTGATTCTCCATCTTTGATGTTGTAAAAACAGGCTGATTGGCCAAATGAATTCAGGTCCCAGCGCTCTCCTCTCTTTTTCCACTCCTCCGATACTTTTTCCAAGTTTTTTTTTTCCACCCATGGACAACAAGCCCCACCCTCTCATCATGGCTATATTTTAAGGGCTTTACATTTTTCCCAACTCGGATGAAGAAGCGGAGGATTAGAGGAAGATGGCGAGAGAGAAAATCCAGAAGAGAACGATTGAGATTTAGACAGTCGGACAGAAGCAGATCATTCCAGTTCTCCCTTAAGTTCTAATACCTTGAAGAAATACATACAGTGAGTGATGCAGGCAATGTTTTTCAGCCTTAAAACTCTTAAAAATGAATTCTGCTATGGCAATGCTGTGCCAGCTGGAGGCATTAATCTTCTTTAGCACCATAATATTACTTCCATATTAAAACATGAGGACATTTGAATTACCAGCCTGTGGGACTTTGCTGTATTTATAACTTCTTGCTTTTATAACTTTTTGCTATTTCACGCAAACACTCCCTAAAGGAGATGTTGTACAATGATACGACAAATCAACACAGTCATCTGCAGTACATTCGGCTTTTGCCCAGACAATTATAGCCTGTGACAGTGTGTGGGCGGACGATCAGGATGTTATATGCTGTCTGCAGTGTGGGATGTGTTGTTATGACACCAAGACATTAAGGGGAGTCACGAAATGTGAGTGACAAAATCCACTCTCGACCTGACGATGACTGTGAAAGCGCTGGCTCATGCAGAGGTATTATGTGTTCTGTATAGGACACTTCAGCCTGTACGTGTGTTTGTGTGTGTGGGTTAGTGCTTACACATACTGTAGATGATCCACAGCCTCAATAAGAAAAAACCCAGCCAGAAGGAAATCTGTCCAAAAACCTCAAGAGACCATCAACGTTTTGCCTTCATTCGACTGCTCTTCTGGGAGTTTTTTTTTTCAACATTTCCTCAGAGGTTTATTTTATTTTTCCCGGGGATGGAAATGCAATCAAGCCACTCGCAGTGAAAACATCAAAACCTCTTATTTCTGAAATTACCTTGATTACAATCTGACACCAGAGACACAGCAGACGAGAACACGGAGAGGAAAGGGGCTGCACTGTAAATGTTTTAGTAGCAGCTGTTCTGGCAATGTGGTTATACAAGTTTTGATCAATTCTTTTGTATTTTTATTGTAGGAATCAGTGAACACGCTGCTATATTTACTGTTTGCAGTGAAAAACTAGCTGTCGACAGTGATGTCTGAGCCACATGGAAATCCAATGGATTTTTTGTGTGATTAGGAGATTGTATTTACAGCTCATTTCATATTTAGAGGATGCAGGAGCACAGCCTTCTCCATCACAAACAGAATTCAGGACCGTTTTTTAAATTATTTTTTATTATCATTTCATCTTATCTATCAATTATCTGTGTCATTTAGCTTTAACTCTGTAGTGTACAATTTCTGGTACGATGTGTCAGGTTTTTCAGTGCATGCAAAACATCATTTAGAGGTTGCACAATGCGGAGTGACAGATTTCTTTTAGGCCTTTTTGGCTTTGTTTCTCATAGAGATTCTTTGCAAAAGATTGATAAAGTAAAACCTGCATTTATTTCAAGAAATTATTTTGGCCACTTGGGGGCAGTGCAGTCAGTTGACAGTTGAGAGAGGAGACGGTCGGTGCTCTTACAGCCCCCCACCAACCTCCCCACCCCTTTTTTAGGAGACAAGTGCCAGGCCTGGGTCTCTGAACTGCAATGGGAGAAGGAGTGAATGTCTTACACCCTGTGGTCACTGAAATAAACACTCAACCTATTTTTCACAATTCACAGATCTTTCGGAATATTTAGACAAGAAATTCTTGCTTTTCGGATCAGGAGAAAATCAACTGTGTTTCTAGACCCATCTCCGTCTCTGCAACACACTCTCTTGAGACTTCACAGCTCACAGCTCTCTTCTTTCTGCCGGTTCAGGTCTGGTTTCACTGCTGCAGTGCTGCAGTCGTCCTCTGGCCACATTTGAGTGAGACCTATATGTGCAACCATGTGTTTCTTTGCACATTTTTTGTTATTTTTTATTTAAAAAGAGATTCACCATCAGACTGATATGATCTATCCAGGCTTTCTGACAATATGTTAATAAGAAGTTGAACAGAAGTCCCTCCCCCCTCTCTCTCTCCTGTCTCTTTACTCTTTGTCTCTTCACCTCTTCAGCAGCTAAATGCTCCTCCATGATCACTCGCTAGCTGCTAACTGCGCCTGTCTGTTGTTTGGTGCTCGGCATGTAGCGTACAGCGGGGTTATCAAAGTGTTTTTTGCTAAAAACAGATGCCTGCTGTGGCTGTTAAGATTGGCAAGAGAGAACAAAACATTAAAGCTGCAGGCCTTAAGACAAAAACAAAGAGCTGGGAACTAAAATGCTCAGAAGTGCCAAGGGGAATTGCATAGCTGGGTGATAATTCTGTTTGGGGTCATCACTGTGAGTGACCCCTTCTACATCACACAAAGTTATTTTTTCTATTTACAGTTTAGCAAAATGTTTATAATTGCTGCTTTAATGTAAATTTTAAGTGCCCTTGCAATGTAATGCATAAACCCTTAACCTTGTATTATTTCTGCTCTGGCTGCCCTCCAATAGAACGACTGTGCACAGTCACTCACTTCATTAACTCCTTTTCTGGCTCCTACAATGTTTTGGAAACAATCTTTAAACTTATTGCATTTGCAGCTGCTCAAAATATGGAAAACGGTGCTCTGGGTAAGTGGTTTAATTAATGCCTATTTAAATAATGCCAGGTTATAACAGTAGTTTGCAAAGTAGCGGTATCATGTAGGCTATACACATACTCAATTTGCTGTAATATGGTAATGTGTATTTAAAAAGGCCAAAACGAATGGCAGGAGTGTTATTCATTATGCATTCAGTCTTAGGTTGACTCAAATGGCATTGCCTGGTCTGGTTTCCAAATGCCAACCAAGAATGGAGGTTATAACACGCTGTGATGGAGCAGCCATTGTTGATGTAAGGAGGCCACGCTTCCTTTTTCTCAGACATTTTCACACTTGTTTCCTTGATAAGTATCTCCATCTCTGCTGTGATAGGTGAGTTTGTTACCACAGTAATGATGTGGCCAGGGGGGGAGTCCTTTTCAAAAGTATGATCAGTTTAATCTTTGATAGGTAGCTGGAGGATGTGAAGATGATACCAGCGAGTGACACAGTGAAATTAATGTCATTTTGTACCTTACAATACCAGCTCACTGCCATGACTCATAGCAATGAATGCAAACATTCAGTGCTAATGGAGGAACATGGCCTTTATATGCTGAGGCTGAAAGTCTATCCATCCATTAGGTATACTTCTTCTGAGTACAGGGTGTTGGAGCTATGCTAGGGGGGCTGGGGCTAATCACAGCTGACATACGGTGAGGGGGCGGGGTAAAGCCTGGACAGGTCATCACCAGTATATCACAGGGCTGAATTGTAGGGACAAACAACATCACACAGTGACATTCACACCTTTTGGCACTTTAGAGACTCCAATTAACCTAATGTGCATGAAGCTGGAGAACCTGCACAGTGTATTATTCTGCAGATCAGCTGTTTGAGTCAGAAGTGTAGGTGGACTTGTGCGTAGGAATGCAGTATTTCAGTGGTTCAGTGGCTGAGAAACTGGTGTCCCAAAGCTATTTGACATCAAAAGGTGGTTAGAATATTCAAATTACAGGGAACACTTCAATAGATGTAAGTTCATAGACTATCTATCTGAGCTGTGCTGTGGTTTCCACCGGCTGTGACTTGTTCTGTTCATGACAAAATGAATACCGAACAGGGAAAGATCTATTGGTGTTGTTTGATGGCGAGATATAGCTTATATGACAGCCCGGTCTATTTTGGACTCCTCGGGTCTCGGCATTGCCTCAGAGGTCAGCAATGTCAATACCAATTTGCGTGTCAATATTTGCACATTAACACTGCATGAATTTATTTCACCACTGCTGCAGAGACCGAAGCTAAACAACCGCATGGTCAAGGCCAGACTCAACTAAAAAAGCCGCTTAAAGTGTTCCTGCGGTCTTCTGAGGCCCTGTGGCATCTAAAAAAGGGGAAAAAAAGAAACTTTGATGGGTGACGGATGGATGGTGTTTTCTTTTCGCAAATATCGATTAGATCAGTATCACTTTTGAACAGCTGTGGTTTGAGATGCCTTGCTTTTCACCTCATTGCAAACCACACATCAATAAATAAACATCTCATTATAAATGAGGAAAGTCCAAGGGCTGTTACACGATCCAGAGACAACCTGTAAAAGCCAGGTAAAGTGGATTTAAGCAGATACACATATCTTCATTTAACCCAGTTTGAGTCTATGATCTGCCACAGTTCTCAGCTTCATCAACCTGCACTCATGTATTTAACAACATCCTCCTTTTTTTCCAGTAGCTGATGTCCTCTGGGTGAATTATAAAACCAAATGAGGGCCAGAGGAGCACTCATGTAAATTCTCTCCTCTTGATTGCAGCAGCCTGATGCACAAGCAGAGCAACTTAGAAACGAATGAGAGAGAGCCGTGCAATGAACCATGTGTTTGGTTATGAGCTACCTCTTTCTCCTTCCTTTAAAACCAAACAGACACTTCACAGTGTTTCAAAGATCTACTGACGTACATCCTCAAAGTCAAAATGTACTCAGAGCCACTAGCAGGGTCTTTGACTCTGATTTGAAAATGGAAATGTTTTTTTTTTTTTTTCTCAAAACCATTTCACCCCAGCTTCCTTTTTTAAACTGGATTTTTTTTTTGCCCCTGCCTGGGAGAAGAGAGAGCCTCTGCAGAGCACTGGTTTACAGGAAGGCGTGACACAATCAATTTGCAGAGCAACTGACACAATCAGCACCTACATAAATCATATCAGCACAGCCAGGCCCCGGGCGCCTGCTGAGGTGACAGTTTCATGGCTCACCTCCAGAATGCAACCTGCCAATCAGCAAAGAGTGACAGTCACCGCAGAGCAGGTACTCCACACTGTCACTATGATAGCTCATAGTTTGTGGGGATTATTTTCAAAATGAAAAGTGTAATGATTTACAGATTACCTGCTTAAACCTGCAATTAAACCAATGGATTACTGCTGTACTTGATCTGAAATGATAATGGAAAGTCTTTCAGCTGGACTCTCAGGTGATTTTAGATACCATTTATGATAGCATTATAGATGACCAGTGTATTTTCTTGCAATGTCCTGTGCAGGATTTCACAGAAATCAAGAACAGCCACATATTTTTATTCCTGTTTTCTCATGATGGCTACTTAGTATTTTGCTATCTTGATATAACATAAGACTTTTGTTTTCATGGGATAATTATCCAGAACCATGTGCAGAACTTAGATGGTTTATGTGATCACATTGATTGCTACATGAATTTATCTAATTAAAATCAGCCTCACTCTTCACTGTTCACTCTACACCTGTATAGGGCTATATTGGTGTCAGATCTTGTATATCTATCTGAAACACTAAAAACATATAGAGAGCCTAAGCGGAAGCAGGAAGTAACGTCGCCATGGGACCTCAACTCTGAAAAACTATCCATGCAAGTGAACGGGACTGAAAGTTTTATTGTGCCATTAGAAAAAAATATGACCTCTACCTGTTTAAAACATTGCGTTTCATCCGGAAAAAAAAGCAGTTTATCGTAAAACGGCAACGGAAGAATGTATTTTGTGTGAAGACTGCTCTACGGACTACAGATCTGGTGTCCCACAAAAAATACGTCACCAACTGACACGGTAAAGGGCGGCATTTGGTTTGTGACGTCACCTACGCGACTTGTAGTCTTTCTGGTTACAGATTCTTCCGAATTTTATTCTACAATAGTTTTACGATAAACTGCTGATTTCTCTTCATGAAACGTGATGTTTTAAACAGGTAGAGGTCATATTTTTTTCTCATGGCGCAATTCAATCGGATCACGAAATAAAACTTTCAGTCCCGTCACTTGCATGGATAGTTTTTCAGAGTTGAGGTCCCATGGTGACTGTTACTTCCTGCTTCCGCTTAGGCTCTCTATGGTTTAGCAATAATCAAAATTAAAGTACTAGGGAAAAAATCCACTGTTTTTATATGGAGACAGAGTTAAACATACACACAGGAGCTGTTCTGCTTAATTAGGACTGAGAGAGGTTTGATAAAACAAAAGAAAAGAACACAAAACTACAACACATCTCACAAGTCTTGCAATGGAAAATACAAAATACAGAACATCACATGCAAAATAACCAGCAAAGTTCAACAGAATCTAGATTGAGAGAAAAGGTTTTAAGGGCCTTTAAATAAATTAAAGGGACAACGAGGAGTTTTGGAAAAGCGAAGTGTTTTCACACTACATTTATGAGCCTCCGCGCGCACTGTAAAATTCTTTTGACCGGCGCAAGACGGACTCATGTTTTCATTCATCAATAATTAAAGTCAGAGGTTCAAAGAGGTTCACATACCGTCGTAGTTCCGACCATAAACGGCGATTCAGCTACGTTATTCTCATGACTCGTTGCGAAACTGAAAGTAAAGAAACGCTGGTCGGCTCGACCAGCATCTCCGCCACCACTAATAATAACAAAATAACGATAGAGACAGAATGATATATTTATCGAAAATGGGCCCATTAACAAGTGTGGGTAGCGGAGATTCATCCACATTAACGTGAGACTTTTTTATAACCGATTAGAAACTCCTCGTTGTCCCTTTAACCTCCAAAATGTCCATATGTTACAGGCTCACAAACATGAACATAAAATATGCTATCTAAGCTACATGTATCTGCTCTGATCTCCGACATCTGAGTCTGGACCTGACTGAGGCTCAGACATGTGGCTGAGTCTTCTGATTCCTTAGCAAACCATATTGATATTCTCTGGTCTTTCAACTGCCTAGCACTGCTAGTGGGGGTGGGCGGACCCCTTACAGTACCTTTTATGTGGGAAAACCATGTACAATAGAGTACTTTTAAAAGATGTCTGCAGAGGAACATAAAGTTAAAATTTCCTGCTGGTGTTAGTTCACATTAAAAGCAGTTTTATTGTGAAGCAGCTGGAGTGACATTTTCAGGATTGTAACTTTAAATAAACTTCACTTGAATTTTATTGCTCCTCTTCCCTTTATATAAGGCCCCAGTCTGTTTCACATGGCTGATTTCTTCTCTCCTCCTTCTTTACTTTTAAGTGAATTTCTATTTATAAACCAGATACATAACTGACATTTGAGGAATTGCAGCCAACATTTAAAAAGGAAGTTGGAGTTACTTTGAACCATTTGTGTAAACCACATCTCCAATAAAACATTGTGTGTTATATTATTTTTGTAAGATTAGTTGTTGGTTCAGTGGTGAAAGAGGTATTTGGATCTTTTACTTCATTACCATGATATAGATTACATATAGATAGGAATACAGATATATTTTGTTTATATTTCACATGGGAAATGATTTTGAGAAAATGAGGCAGCATAACTTTCCTCATCAGCGTTTTATATTAGTGGACCATACCATGAACCCATTGAAGAAGACTGCTACTGTTAAAACATTTGTAGCCTACCTCGCCACCTGTTCCATTAAAGCCACCTAAAAGACATTTTATGAGTGCTGGCCCTTCAACTTCTCCCATACCATGAACCCACCTTTGTATTATTGATTCACTGTCATTCATTGACATGAAAATGTTAATTGGATACAATTTAAATGACCTATTTCTGCTCTTATTGGCCACTCACAGCACTTCACCCATTACTCACCCCTCACTAACCCACCGACATACATTCATACAGTGATTTCTTTCTACACAACACTTCTACCACTGAAACCACTGTGGGAGGTAATCTAGGGTTCAGTATCTTGCCGAAAGAGGAACCGGAGCTAGTGCACTGGAGGAAACGGGGATCAAATCACTGACCATCTGATTAGTGGACGACCCACTGTGCCTCCTGAGCCACATCAACATGTTTTCGTCCTTTATTAACTATTCAATGGACTAATGTGTAAAATCTAAATCTGAAAAGTAGGCTAATTATTATGTAAAACAAATGTAATAGAGTAAAATAACATTAAAAGAGTGTGGCACATATACAGTTTTCAGTGTCAATATTATGATAGTGATATCATAGAAAAAAATATAGTAATACTTTATTTGACGCCTATCTCTATAACACATTATAACCATACTTATAATGAGTTATAATGCAGTTAATAGCACTGTATAGCTATAGATATAAACACTACAGTATAACGCATTTTATACATAATAATAATTTTACACGTTTATAAGTCAATTATATTATATAATATATATTATATATCAACACATTACACTGTTAGATTTTTCGCTGTGAATTTACAATAAATTATTGGATAAATTTTGCATGACTTTCACAATAAGGTTACTGTGAAATATGCTCACAGCAATTTACTGTAATTTCATATCTGTGATATTACAATGCATTGTTGTAAAAGCACAACTGTATACTGTAACTTTACAGCTTCAATGACAAAGCAATTACTGTGATATTACAGTACATTACTGAGGAATTACAACCTTTTGCTGTACATCATTACAACAAGGCCCTGTACTTTTACAGTGTGTACTGTAAATGTAATGCACAAGTTCATAGTAATTTATTGTGAATTTACAATGTATACTGTGGAAGTCATATAAGTAATGCAGACAAAGTTTCAATTTACTGTTAGCCCAATGGCATATTTATTTACAAATAAAACATACATACATACAGTAAATGCCAAGATATTCAAGAATTCAAGAAATTCAACAGTTATAAACTTTCCAAAGCCATCTTAAAGGGATAGTTTACCCAAAATTGAAATTTCACTCATTATCTCCTCCCCCTCGTGTGGACTAAGGGCTGGGAGAAGTTTCAGAGTCCTTCGTGGCTTCTCTGAGTTACAGGGGGTCTCGGCGTAGCAGTGCATGTCCATATGACGGTTGCAAATGGATACCACTTTTCTTCGTAACAAAAAGACATACCAAAAAACATCCAAATACCTCCATGCTGCTCGTATGTAATGTCCTTCTTGTATTGAAGCCCCGAAATGCGAAATTGTCCCCCAAAAAATTAAATAAGTCTATTCTTCAAGCTTGTTTGTAGCGGAAGCTCCTCTTCCTGGTCCGTCAAATTTGGGCGAACCAGGATCTGTCCTCTTCCCAGTTCGTCCAAATTTGACGAACCGGGAAGAGGAGCTTCTAAAAGCTTCTGCTGCAAAACAAGCTTGAAGAATAGACTTGTTTAAGTGTTTTCAGGACAATTTCGCATTTTGGGGCTTCAATACAAAATGGACATTACATACCAGCAGCATGGAGGTATTTGGATGTTTTTTGGTGTGTCTTTTTGTTACGAAGACAGTTGGTATCCATTTGCAACCGTCATATGGATATGCACTGCTACGCCGAGACCCCCTGTAACTCAGAGAAGCCACGGAGGACTCTGAAACTTCTCCCAGCCCTTAGTCCACATGAGGGTGAGTAGATAATGAGTGAAATTTCAATTTTGGGTGAACTATCCCTTTAAAATACAGAGAAATTGTACAGAAACGTGGAATTCACTACCTAGCTGTGTCACAATAACAGTAAGAGGATAGGAATGAGGCCTACATGGCAAGATACGAGAAGGGAGAGAGCAATGAAGGGATGTCAGAAAGGGGTAGTTTCCTCAAAAGGGTGCTCACATAAGGGTTCATTGTTGTCCACTTCTTGGTCTTTGGTCCACTTCTTCCTCGATGTCCAAGAAGCACCTGTTAACAAGCAAACATAGTTTCAGTTTTAAATAGACTTATGTATTGCAGGCAGCATTTGTCAAGGCATTTTCCCATATCACACCCTAATAGACTTATAATCCAAACTTGTTGGATCTCCTTTGATCATTTGGAAAAACTAACCACATATTGGGATCTAAACGGTTACTTGCATGAAAAACATCAAGATTGCTGATCACTGAATTAGAAACCTATACTATAATATGAATTACAAGATCAAATCTGATCCTTATACAATACCTTTAGTGATTGTCCAGCGACAGGATACTCAAGGTTGAAGATGCAATAGCTGCTGAAGAAAGCAGGGTGGGCCCATCACATGTCCCTCGATGGATATCAGCCATCCAGAGGGCTTCATCATGTCACCTGAAATGAACCGATAAAACATCATGTGTTATGAGCACTTTGAGATCTGTTTCAAATATAAAGTGCTCCACAAATGTTCATTGTGGCCATGTAAATTCCTAGAATCAAAACAAAATACTGAGTTAGAAATGTCAATAAAAGATCCAAGAAACATTACCTTGAATGATCAAGCAGGCGGTGGTGGGGAGTTCTGCAGTATTGACGTCCACAGCAGTGGCACAGGGCTGTAACATAGTAACACACGATAGCAGAGATTTAATGTAGAATAAATATTGTTCATTGGTCAGAGGTCAATCATACAAGGTAATAAATTGCGTTAATCACTCATTTTGCATTTTAAATATTTGAATAAAAAATCTTACACTTCATCTTCAAGCATCAAATTCTCCTTTGGCTCTTTGAAGTAGGACATCAGGAGCAGCAGGATGCAGGCGACTTGTCAGGGTCTGGATCACAGCAGGCCAGAACATCGCGGATCTGGGTGACATCGATGTCCGTCAGTAGGGCTGTGGTGGTAGAAAATTGACATGACCAAGTATAGAGGGGAAAATAAAAAACGTAAAATTAATTTCACACATATCAGAAAATTATTATGAAGTTGTTTTTAAATGTTATAGCTGTTCTTTAAGGTATATGTGATCAATACGGCCGAGGGGTCCCACTTTCATTAAAAAAAGCCCAAACCCAACTATATCTGACCAAATGTTGAGTCATCATCCTTTATAATCTTATCATATGAACACTTTGGTTCAGTAAAAGCATAATGTACAGTACATTATTTACGTATTCAAATTAAAATAGTAAGAGGCTGCATTTGTCTGGTCCAGGCTGTAACGTTAGTAAATAGCAAAGCTAACGTGAAAAGACAGCTATCACTATTAGCAAATGCAGTGAGAGAACGTTCGACAATTTCGGGCACTTGCTAAAAAAATATAAACTGTGTCATGCGATAAACGTTCATTTGAAAGTCAATATTATTATCATATTTAAAATGACATGGGTGTAATGCATGCAACTCACCTTCTCCATTCAGTCCAGAAGAGAAAGGGAAAATGGCATCTTCAGGTTCAGTTGGTTCAGTGCCGTTATGTCATGTGACCAGGGAATATTTGAAAATACAATATTTCACTGTAATAATACGGTTGAATGCTGTAAAATCCTTGCATTTTTTACTGTGTTGCTGTGATATTACAGACATTGTTGTGATATAACAGGAGGTTTTTGATTGCAGTATTTAACTGTAAAATAACAGTTAAATGCTGTAAAATCAAAGGATACTGTATTTTTTACAGGTATTCATTGGGATATTACAGGGGAACTTAATTACAACAAGTTACTGTAAAATAATACTGTTAATTATTGTGAAATCCTGGTAATTTCTAACAGTGTACAACTATATTTATAATGCATTATCGATGTGGGCATTGTCAGTGAGTTACTAACAATTATAACGTATTATAATACCTGACCTTATAAGTCATGATAAATGCTTTATGTGTTATTGTTATAAAGCATTATGATCATTTATGAGTGTTTATAACTATAGTTATACTGTGCTATAACTGTATTATAACTCATTATAAGTATGGTTATAATGCGTTATAGAGACAGGCGTCAAATAAAGTGTTACTAAAATGATTATGCTATCAAGCATTATGATCCCAGAGAGTAGGAGAAAGTTCACATCCTATACTTTAAACAACACAAGTGATAGCATCAGTCCTGTCAGTCAGCCTGCTCACACAGGTATACTAACACGCACACAAACACACACACATCTAGACACATTCTCGCCTCGCCTGCCAATCCATCATGACAGACAGGTTTGAAACACATTCCCTGTCACAGCAGAGGCAGCAGCACAGCTAGATAGCTGCAGGAGTGGAAAACAATTGGGCCGATTTCTTTGTCCCGGCTACACCCAGTGATGATTATAATGTTTTACAAAAGGCTGAGGACAAGAGGGAAGCGGTGTGGTCCGTCACGTCTGTTTCATTCAGCTGCAGCTCTGCTTCACTGAGTGTTGTCGCTGCAGGACCTCACTCACAGATACCCTACGGAGAACTTTGTCAGCATAAAACACTGTGTATTATTTATGCTCAAGCACCCTCAGAGACGTGTTCCCACCGCTGGAGACAATTGCTGCTTTTCCATCCCAGGAGTTTATGCAAATTCTGATGTTACATGTTAGAAAGGTGGAACGGGAGGAGACTGCTTCAATAGTGACTTAAAAAACTGTGTTTGTTTAAAGTGGCACATTAGAGAAAAGTCTTTTTTTTTTCATTTTTCTCATGTTGTTAACTATAATGTTATATGACTGTTCTCAAAAGTGCTACAAGGTCTTCAGTTTAATCTTCAAATAATTTAGTAATATTTTCTCAGGAAGTCTGAAACAATGATGGACATGTGAATTTAAATCACAAGTGACTCATAAAATCTGCTTGTTAACATTAAAACTTGGAAAAAACTACTATTTTTCACCTAAGGAGCAACATAGCCATGCTGTCAAGACGCAATTATGTGTATTTTTTAGATTTTTGTCTTGATTACTGGATGTTTTTTTTGTTGTTTGTTTTTTGTTTTTTACAGCAGCTGTCAGCCTGGTGGCTGATTTAGTCCATTTGTAAAACCACATGTCTCATCTTTACCTAATTAGTTCAATGAGTTAGGGGATAAATCTCAGTGTCAAGAGGTCGTGAGGTCAAGCCTCAGCTAAGGCAGAATCCAAATTTTAGAGTCAAAGTTGGGCGTTTTGCTGTGTGGAATAGGAACTACTGCATTGAACATAAATAATAACCTAATAAATGATCCAGACAGCTCGCTGAGAGAAATACTCTTTATTAACACTTCCTGCTGTTTATGTGGCCTAGCTATCAGCCAGTATGCAGAGTCTATTCAGTAGATATATTTCATCTAAAAAAAGTGTTTTCATGTCTGTCACCCTGGATAATGGATAATGTTTAGCTTTAAGCTAAACCAGGCCGGCTTGTTCATACGTGTTCAACAGTTGCTTGTCACTTGCTAATTGGCTCAGTGAGATAAAGGATGCTGCTGGTGTCAGGGGTTGGGAGTTCATGTCTCAATTGAGAAATGTAAGAGAAAATTGCAATGTCAGTGTTCTTGTTGACTTCCTATTCTGCCTCTTGTTGCTCAGAATGGCCTACATTTGCCTGAAATTGCCTTGCCCCTACCATTGCTGCAAAGCTGCTTTAATTTAATTTCACACCTCCAGTGCCTACTTTACAAATGAGCTGTCATTTCGTGGACAGCCTGATGCCCACACTTTCACCTGCAGTAGTCAAGTGCTAGCATTAGCTACTCACCAACAGCAGAGGTTAAATTTAACTACTAATTAATTTGTGAGCCATTACTAGTGCCTGGGAAATCCAGCAGGTATATTAATTAAAGCCATAGTATGTCTGTAGGGTGCAATGATGTTAAACTGGGCCTACAGGACTGTTTTCAATTAACCAGTGGGAAGGTAGCTGGACTGTGTGAGCTGTCTGGTGTTAGGACAGAGGAGCCCTGATGGCACTAATATGAACGGATTTAATAACATGGAATATAAATGCTTTTAGACTTGTAATTGTGTTGCATAAATAACAATATTCAGGAGCAGCTGGAGTGAAGGAAAACTCTCTGTATACTCCACTTTCAGCAGACGTTGAGAAAAGTAGTTTGACAAAATAATCTTTGCTCAAAATATCCTCACCAGGACCAGAATCTTTACCAACCCTTAACCAATTAGCTTCAGCTGACCTTTAGTAAATGTGCCCAAATGAAAACCACAATGACAGGGGGGGATGTGTTAATATATTTCTATCTTTATAGCTCATCAGCCTTGTAATGGAAGTCAGTGGTTGTTGTGAGGATGTTTGCTACTGCTGTAATTCCAGTTGTATAAATTGGAAACTGAAAATAGCAAGGTCGTTTTGCCATCAGATGAAACAAGGCTTTCCATCTCATGACTGAAAATATCAAAATTGTTAGCAGACCACATCTGACCCAATAGAGAGGTCAAATATAATTGTCAGGGCACTATTTTTTTTTATGATAACAAACACATTCAGGGCTGAACTGAAAGCAGGGGAAGCTCAGTATTTCTATAGAGATAACTTGTTTCTTCACCATATGTCGTTTGACTCTTTCCTTTTAATTCTCCCCTCTATTTTCATACAACAGTTTCTGTATGTAATCTTCTAGTGGACAGTCTGACAAGCACATTATGTGATCTGCCACTGGCTTATCACAGTGGCCTTAATATGAAAAGAAAAAGAAAAACAATGCACTGAGTTTTCAAATATTTTAAGTGTTTTTTTTTTTTTTTTTTTAAAGATGTTTAAATTTTCATACATATCTTGTTAAATGATTTGTTGACTCACATGGGATATTTACACAGCCAGTGATGGGAATAACGGCGTTATAAATAAATGGTGAGACACAGAGCAACTTTTTCAGTAATGAGTAATCAAAAACGTTACAGTTTCCCCTTTTATAATGTCATAACCGTTACTGACAATAAAATGCACCGTAACTCGACTCACTGGAGTGACCCAAGTAATTTGACATATTTGAGCATTTTATTAAAAAAAGTAACACAATAGTTACTTTTCCTGGTAATAAGTTACCTTTATAATGTAGCAACTCAGCTACTTTTTGGGGAAAGTAACGTGTAACTATAACTAATCACTTTTTAAAGTACCCAACACTGTTCACAGCCCACTAATGACTCACAAGTTGGAAACAACTGCTCTGTGCCATTTCAAAAATGTAAATTGACTATTTTGTGGCTAATTGCAATGCTAACATACAGCATTCATCGTTGTAATAAATCTGTTGTGATTAGAACATCATAATAAGAAACATATGCTGTGCATACACTTTCAATGTGACCGTGTTTCCTTACGTTGCATCGAAACAACAGTGTTACAGGAAAGTCAAAGTAATGCTGTGCTCTCCCTCTCCTGAAACATCCCCCAGAGAGTAAACACTATTAGCATAATAAATGTGCTGATGACAAAAGCTGCATTTGGATGAATACCAGCCCTTGACCTTGCGACTGGACAACTGGCTCCTCTGCCACTTGTCATCATCGTATCTTCTGCCCTCTCTCTCTGTCTCATCACCCCTCTCCCTCTCTGTGAGAATGGTCTGAGAGGCAGCATGCCTGAGGTTAATATGTAGTCATTGCTTTGCAGATATGGGGCCCATTGTGGCTCTGTAATTAAAGATCTCAGCATCAGTTGTAGATATGAAAAATAGCTATTGCTTCTGAGATAAAGAGATAAAAAGAAGAGGAGAAAAAAAAATGTGCGGAGGATTTCAGCAGAACTGAGCCTATACATCTCCATATGCTCAGACAAAGTTGAGAGAGGTGTGCCTCATTTATCCAAAACGTCATGAACTCCAGTTTTTGATAAAACAGTCACTTGAGGATTCTTTTGTTTTGAACTGTAACTCATCTCATGCGACTTCAAGTATTAGCTGCTTTACAGCTTGTTACTGTAAATCACGTTAATGAATTCCAAAGAGTGCACCTGCATCTTTGACAGTTAATGGGTCTTTTATTTACTCCCGACGGAGAACATACAACCCTCACTGTGCTATCTACGGCCCTAGTTTCCTAGACCGAGCGAAGTCTAAGTGCAGCGCAGCTTCGCCACGCCAACGAGGCGTGTCCAGGTCCATTTCGCAAGTTTGGTGGGCAGCGCAGTCCGACTTACGCCAGCGCAAGCCCTCCCCTCGTCCCTCCTACCGGCACAAACGGCAAAGGGGGTGGAGACAGGGCGGGAGGGAGACAGGAGGAGGAGAGAAAGGCCGATTCGGATCTTCACCAATCAAATGAGCTCCTCTCCTCACCTTTAACTGCGCAGCGGGAGATGCGCACTGCAAGTTTGTCATTTTATACTTTGACATGGACGGAGGAGACAGCGACGCCAGTGGCCGAACCTCTCCCAGGAGGAAACAGCTGTTTTGGTCTGGAGGTCCGAGCTCAGAGTGACCGAATAATTAGTTTACTAATATCCTTAATCAGGTTTGATCTGATACACTGAGAACCGCTGACCAGAGTAAAAAACAACAACTAATAAACTAATAAAGAAACTCATATTTATTCACACCCTGTGTAAGCAAGATGAGAGGTGTACACTAATCACAACATAAACAAACACCATGCGGGATGAAATCAGCGTAAAGGACGCCCTTACAAAGGTTATAAGGTTATTGTGGATATTTATTGCATTGAAATGTGCCTGGAACTGTGGAAACCTGCCTGTGAGGTCTTGGTGACGTGTGTGCACTGCACGTCAGTCAGCCAAACTTCCACTGCACCTGCTGCGCTGAGAGTAGACCTGGTTTGAGGTGGCGAGCTTTCAGCGCACCCTCGGCGGGACATTTTCGCATGAAACTTCCACTGCACCAAGCTGAATCTGTGACGCCTCCCCCTGCTGCGCGGCCACGCCTATCTCAGCGCAGTGCGATCTACCAATCTGCCAATCTGACTTTGCATTAGGCTGCGCTGGTCGAAACTTACATTACACCGGCTGCGCTACCTTGCGCCACCTGCGCCACCTGCGCTGCGCCACCAAACTAGGGCCCACAATGTGTATTATCAGTTTAAAAATAATACAAGTTAGCTTCACTTTAGCTAAAAGCTTTAAAGTCCCTGGAAAGTGAAATTGGAGTTTTGTTTCAAAATATATTAAAAGTGTTCAAAATGTATTGATAAAAACATGCAAAAAGACCCATTTTTGTGCAGTGCTTAATTTTAGAGGTTAGGGTTTCACAGTTTCACTCTGCTTCAGTGGTCTTTGTTTTTAAGGGCAGGCTTACAGAGGGGGCGCCGTGACGCACTGGCGTCCCTACTTTCATAACTCCTCCCATGTGCACAGTAATATTATAAATAGCCTACTTCAAGAATGCCGACGAGCGTCTGCTGCCACTACCCCTGGAGCTACCAGCGCCGCTGGAGCTACCAGTCCATTAGCTTGGTCTCTGTCTTAATAAAATGTAATGCAGACTTATCAGGTCATTGTAAAACATTTATTTATTGATGTATATGTGGTGTTATTTGAACATAGTCTATACAGATCCCAGAGGCAGCGCTGCTCTTATGTGAAACATGAAGCTCCACTTTTAATTCAAACAAACTAATGAGACTGCCACAGTGGGACCAGCCGGCGCTCGGTGGCAAAACTCTAAAAGCTGAAACAGCCACAGTCCAGGTGAACCTCTGCAGCGTCCGTCCCACAGCTCACCGACACAGCAACGGCTACACCGGCAACAAAACCGTGGGCCGCCGCCGTCAGCAGACGAATCTCCGCTTGCCCTGATGGTGTTAGCTCGGCGGCTAGCACTAGGCCCGTCGTCCTGTGCTGACGGTGGCGGCCCTCATTGTTGTTGTGGTGTAGCCTTCAAGGCTCCCGCTGCTGTGGTGGTGAGCCGTGGGTCCGATGCTGCAGTGGCTCGGGACCATGGAGGCTCGGGGTGAACGAACGGGGCTAGCCGCCGAGCTAACGGTTAGCGCCGGGCTAGTCGAGCTAACGCGTTAGCGCCGGGCTAGTCGAGCTAACGCGTTAGCTCCGGGCTATTAGCCGCCGAGCTAACGCTATCAGGGTAGCGGAGATCCGTGTGCCCCCAGCATATTTCCCTCACTGCTCAGTGTGTATCGGAGACATTCAGATAAGAGCTGGACTCAGACTCAGGCTCAAGCCCGTAGCTGCTCGGGTACGATGTGACAGTTAGCAGTAGGCCATTTGATTGACAGTTGAAACTTGATGAAGCTCAGCAAGTGGGCTTTGGTGCCTGCAGCAGACATCCAGAGCTGCGAGAACTGCCTCATTTAGTCATGATTTTAAAACCTAATTTCACCTACTAAACGAATTTTTCTAGCATCCAAAATTGGCAGGATGGTTAATAGGACATATGTCTGGGATGTGATTAACTCAGAAAACGAATCCAGTGTCACTTTCCAGGGACTTTAAGTTAATCCTGCATACTGAAGTAAGGGAAGTAAGTAACATTAAAGGTCAAAGCTGAAACTTGTTTGTGGTTCTTTAGTGTAAATAAAATAGAGATAGCCTGTACATGACAGACACATGATATCAGATGAGAATACCACAGATATTTGAACAATTTGAAATAAGCTAGTCTATGTAAGTATGTAGTTGTTTTAAATTTGAGTTAAGCAAGATTTATGGTTTAGCTGATGAGCATCAACGCTGGGTTGCTTGGAGGCTCAATTTTGTAATTTTGCACACTTGATATATAATTTGGACATTTTTTCCCCCAGGTTTCCATTTTCATCTGCAAAAGGTAAAACCCGTTGAACTTTTATGACTCAGAGTGAATACAAGGTCTAAGTGACACATTTACCATTATTGAAATGAAGTAATATAGTGCAAGCTTTTTTTAAATGAACTGCACTTGACAGCATTGCTGTGAAATGATGGGTTAGTTACACTGACAAGTTAGTTATGGTGTTCAGTGTAATGGATTACCCCATTATTCATGACTCTCAAAAAAGTTTCAAAATTCTTATTGATTGATATTAATACTGCTCACAGTTGGGGGAAAAATATCAATCATTGGCTATTTAAAACACAGACTGTATTTCAAATTTCATACAAAAATGTACACAACTAGCATTGTATATAAGTGCATATTTTGCATTTACTGTAAGGAGCTATTAACGCACAAGTCTTGATTCAAAAACTTGATTCAAAAACACATTTTCTTGTAGCGGACCTGACAGGGACAAATGACTGCCCAATCTGAACCTATTCATCAGCAAATAATGAACAACTGTAAACAGAAATCATACATCCTTTAAATATGAATATAAATCATTGATTTACGCACATCTACTCCTAGGATTAATATAATTACAGTTATTAAACATGCAGTATAATGAGTTATGGAAATTCTAGCTCATGAAACCTTCAGCAGAAAGCCTATTAAACATCCTTCATAATCTGCTCCTTAGTATACAGATAGGACACATTTGCACCCCCACACCCTGGAAAACCAGATGGCTAATATTTGGCATGCTGCACTGGAGTGACAGGAGGTAAATTAGAGCATTGACATACTGACATTAATATTGGCGTGAATTACTACAAGAAAACCACTGGATTAAAAGGATGCATGGCATATGTTAAACAGGTCCGTTCTGTTCTACTGGGACTAATACTTTATGATCAGCACCCATTGTGGGGGAAAAAACAATATAGGATTATGTTTGTGAAGTGCCACTCACTCTTAACCAAACCAAGAAATGAGCCAGAAGTGCATTTGCCAAATGGCCTGAACAGACAAGAGCACAATTACATTTCGTAATATTATAATTCCATTTACGGGGGCAGCCATTCAACTGAAAATTATTGTCTTCACTCAAGACAGGCAATTCGGCTTTCAGGCTGTGGATAATGTATATGAAATATATATGTCAAATGGATAGTGAAAGAGGAGGTTTTCAAGCTGCAGTGCCATCATACTCTACCGTCTACTTAAAATGGGTAATGGACTGACAGATGCAGAAAGTACTGTCTGGAATTTCATATCCTGACTTTTAAAATCCCACTTTATAATTTTCCCAGATAAACTGGCAGCAGCATTTCACTGCTGGTAATAGTAGAATATCATGTTGGCTTCAGGGTGAAATTTGAGCAATCTTTCATGGAAAGTAGGAATGTAAATTGATACAGCTACATATAAACGATAAGCACTTTGAACACACTTGGACAGCATGGATAAATTCTTGCATTAATGTGTTACTGATGTTGTGCAGTTATTTTTACCTCATCTGAAGCCAGCTACTGTGACAGAAAACACATGGGAAACAGGTGAAATTAAGTTAGGGGCCATCTTAGATATGCATGGCAAAAACATGGCTTTTCACACTATCTCCTCAACAAAATATTGTAAAAATAAATAAATAAATAAATAATTCAATACACTATAATTAACTATTACCGCCCGATTACAAGTTCTAATACAAACCATTATTCTTTAATTTATCTGTGAAAATAAATATGTTTCTTACATTTAGTGTCCAAATGTTATGTAGCTTAGATAATTTCTATATATTTGATTATTATTGTGGAATAAACAAATGCAGTCACAGACCGTACAGTAACTTTGTGTTGCAGTGGATGTAGAATGTTAGGGTTACCCTTATTTTCACACAAAAGCAATCCCAACAGACACCAGACAATGAACAATGCGTCATTGTGTGAAAGTTGACATTTTCTTTCTCATATTTCTTTCTATTCAAATGAACAGGGAAACAACGTTCTTTTTGTTTGTTTGTTTTTTGAAAGATGCCATGCACAAAAATAGTTGGTTCTTGAAGGGAAAATAATCATTTTGAACATCTACAGACATGTAGAAAATGTATCTTCATGCAGTGTCAGTCTGTACGCAAATACAACTTCATTAGTTTTGGAGATTGGAAGATTGAGGTGGGGGTACAATGTGTTATATTAGAATGGAAGGCAGATGACAGTCCTATTTCCTTTGAGATTTCCATATTCACTGTCTTGTATTATATTAAACCAAATCAATTATCCCAAAGGCAGCATGCTATAATAGGAAGCTGGGTGGGCATTTTTAAACAGAGAAGGCTGACTGCTCAAACCCAAACACGCTCTGTGCGATTACAGTGATGAGGACATTGAAATCCTGTAATTGAGACATGCAACATTATGATTGCAAGCTGATTGAATATAATTAGCCATGGCGTTTACTTTGTTTGCTTGCATCCTTTAATTAAAAGGTTTTTCTTTTCACTTCGTCGGAGTAGATTTGCATTATGCAAGGGTGTTTGATAAGTGATTAGCCTGGTAAAGCCCACTAAGATAATTAATTGTCCAATTGTCCAAAAGTGTGCTGTGGTTGCCAAGTGGTCCCCCCTACACACACACACACACCCCCTCCGCCCCTTTACTGCCTCTGTGAATGTGCTGCAAAAAAAAAAAAAAAAACCTCAGCAGTTCACGTGTTTAGTCAATATCCAGTCGGGAGTGTTGCTGCAGTGTTAACCTACAAGATGAGGCATATTTTCATCAGTTCCTATAACGTCAGGCTCATACGTACCTGATAAGTGTCATATTAAGTGTGGCATGAGCTCGTCCTGTTAAATGGGTCTCACTACAGATGAATAAGGTAAAAATTTTACATATCACCATGAAACTTCCCAAGGTTATCACTTACGTTAAGACAAACATTTTTTGTATTACAAGTTTTGTCAAATTTTATGTTTAAATATGTAAATGAGGCAATATCTAATGAAATATGCGCTATTTTGCATATATTTCGAGAACCGGAATCTGATCAATGGATAAATCCACTTTCAAAATTCCTGTTTTATTTTGTTGACATATTAGAGTCAGAAGTTTTTACAGAGGGGATTTTGAATATCTCTTTTAATCATTCTGTAAATGAGAAGATACTGTCAACAGCCCTAAACAATCTAATTTGCCATGTTTTTAGGAATACAATATTGTATAAATTAGGCTGTGAATGATATATCAACAATCCCCTCTATAAAAACCTTTAGAATATAGACAGGAATAAAACTCGAAGGTTTGGTGTCTCTAAGTGCTGCTCAAGTGGAGATTTTGGGCTCAAAATCTGAGGAAAAACTAATTTTGAGAAAACGGTCTTTTAAGACTTGTATTGTAAAATTCCATAGATGGTTAATCATACTTTTATGATTTGTTGCTGATAAAAAGAAAATGACCATTTTTGGAGCCTACATAATTGTTCAGGAGAGAGAGAGCTTTACAATGATACCTGACATGACATGGGTCAGACAACAGGCACAGCACAGTATGTCACATAGCATTTTAACTTTTTGTAAATTTAGGAGAAATCTACTGACGGAAGAGACAAAATTAAGTAAATTAACCATCTTAATGTTGATTTTCTACCATTTCTTTCACAATTGATCAATGCATGAAGCATGAGCTGAACTACAATGTGGTTACTCTTTCCTGTATGAGTAGGGTTAGTTGTGTTTTGACACATCTCTTGCATTCCCACCGACGGTCTCCGAACACGCCGCCAATACCTGCAGTGAATATTCAGTCCGTTCTCCTCTAGTGTCTCTCTGGGTGTGAGGCCTTGTCCTTGCAGAGCAAAGCGCACTCCATCCCTGACAAAGGCTCTGCTTTTATCACCTGATGCTGTGAGAGCCAAATGAGGGTTCGGCCATGTTCAGCCATTTATCATCCGCGATCAGTGAGCAGCCACAGGGGCAGAAAGGACCTTGGCTACTTGTTCACGCTCTCCTCCTGCCATTTGTTCTTAAAGTCGACCAGGTTTAGTGTCACTGTGGTCTACTGCATTCACTGCTGGGAAAACAAACATCAAGATGGTGGCTTTGTTTATACACAGTGGGGCTTGTGTCTTGGGCTTTTGTGTCTGTACACACTGTCTCTCGCACAAAATACTCCCTTCAAGGTAAAATAGACGACAATGATGAATGTAGCAAATATGGTTAGAGGAGCGTTAAATGGGCCGCTTATTTATTCTGTGTCCCAACACCCGTTCTGTTTGCCAGCTGCAGTACAAAACGTTCATCTGAGGTATGTCTGCAACTTGCAATGAAATTAGATATTTGAATAGAGCTTTAAAAGTTAATCAGTTAATCAGCAAGTTATATACAATGTTCAATAAAAAGTTAAACCAGAGGAATAACTGCGTAAGCCCATAGAGCTTCAGTGATAATTTTGTTTTCGGTTTTGGTGGGAGTTGATGGATGTGTGTACAAAACCACCTCAAAGCAGGAGCATTTGGTGTGTTCAGCTTGAACAAAGGGAGGGCAGGGAGGTAAATTGGTTGCATTCCCTCAAATTCTCCTAAAAAATAAGGGGGTATGTACAATTCTCCTTTTTGTGTTAACACGAGGGTTGGCATTGCCTTTCATCCATCTCGTTTTTGCTCTACAGCTCACTCCCTTCGTAATAGCTTGTTTGGAGTCAACCTCTGACATGCTCTCAAACCATGTATTTGCTCCGTGGAGGGGTTGCACGTAATGCCCAATTCAGTATTTCCATAAAGTGCTATATGCTGCTGTAGGTAAAGAAGGAGTCCGTTGGAGGAATAGCACCTGAGATATAACAGTCTTTTTAGATATTGTAGAGGCGTGGCAATGATGGAAATGTCAGCCTGTTGGTCAGTCCATCACTTGATGAAGCTCCACGTGTTGGATGGGTTTTCTAGAAATTTGATATAAACTCATTCATGGTGCACAGAAGCTGAATCTAGCACCACAGCACCATCAGTGGGCCAATGTTTTATTTTAATGAATATACTGAATTTATTGACACCACATTTGCAAACATTGGATCATTCTGTTTATACTGCACATGGTTTCTATTTCTTAACGCTTCTTTGATCTTAGGACACATACACACGCAGCAGACAAAAGTTTGTGTATGTTTTGACTGTTGGGTTGTAATCAGCCATGTCAGTGTCCATTTCTTTGTCACTTGTCATACAGTATGTTTTTTTTAATCTTTTTAATTGTTATTTCTGTATGTGTGAAGTGTTAAACAGAAAATCCAATAGGACTATTGGATATTTCAATACACTAAACAGTCCAGTGCAGTGCACGATAAAAAGTAATCTTTGAACGTTGCCAGTCAGCAAACAAACAGTCTTTTCTTTCTCTCAAATGAGTCCCAGCATCCAGTGAGAACTGTCTCATTTAAAGATCTGTCACACAGCTGAACACAAAATGTATTTAGTCCATCTCTATGACAACAAAAGTCATAACATGCAGTTACTGTACAATAAAAGCCGTGGTGAAAACAGAGCTTGACTAAAGTTTATTTAGCACAAAATACTTTATGATTACAAAAGCTTGATACATAATGACCTATACTGTTCACTATAATTGAAAGGTTGTATTTATAATTTGTCAGCTCTTGGAACAGATACCACAGATGCTAAATCATACATTCAAATGACTCAAGTAACTTTTTATTATGGCACTCATTGGTGAGAAATTGACATCTGTGTTTTAGAAGTAAGTACTGTATCCCAAAAGTTATTTGAGATTCATTATTCAAGATAAATTAAAATGACTTTGGTAACTTCACTTGGCAGCATCTTCATGCAAATGGTTTCATCTGTCACATGAAACATCTATGATGTGGATTGGCACTTAATTCTGTCCGGCCATTCCCAAAGGATGAATCTTGGATGAAGACCAGAGCATTGCATTACTATTCATCAGTTTCTTGCTTTCTTAATATTAAAGGTATTTATGTGAGTAAATCCAAAATCAAGGCTACTGAGGACTATGGTACACAGGGTTATGCATTTTTAGATTCCATTTGTCCAACAATGAAGTCTATTCTCAGCACAATAAGCCTTGTGAAACTTGTTTTCCAAACTTTTGAACTGAACACTTGCGCCACAGTAAACATAGCGTCCTTTCTAATCATGTTTTGCTAATGCACTGTATATTTTTAGCCTCCATCTCTACCCTTTGAATTATAATAACAAAAGACAGATGATTTATTCTCGCTCCTTTTGTAGTCCTTTCTTTTCTCCTACCTGTCTCCAGGAGAAAAGGGTGATGCAATAGCCTGATATCAACATCTGTGCCTCTGTGAAGAGACAGTGCTGCCCAGATAAGAGTCTCACACATGTACAGAGGAGGGCTGCACTGTGGGGGGAAGATATGCAGCACAGACAGATAAAGAATAGTGTGAATTGAAGTGGCTCCTGCAAAAAAAAAATAGTAGAGGTGGCAACTTCAGGCATGCCAGGAACCAGCATCTCCCAATGAATTACCTGCAATATGGACCTATAAATGTGTCAGGTAATTGTTTTTGTTTATGCAACTTGGACCATTTTGGTTTGCCTTTTTTGTATTATCATGGACTTAATGTAGGTTTATTATTGCAACTTTTTTTTTAAATTAGTGGGTAGTTTATCTTGTGTTGTGGTTTTATTTCTATTATGTTCTTTTTTTGCTCAATTAATTTTACACATTTGGCAATTAAAAAATGAAAATTTGAACAAACTGACTTCTCATACATGAACTGGCACTAATGGAAATGTCCGCCACTTTGGTCCAATCTGATGCAGCTCCACAAGTATTAGATGGAATTTTTAGACATTTAAAATCAATCTTCCTACATCAGCTTCAGACTCACACACCTTCCACCATGTAACCATGCAGAGACATACACAGATAATGGGATCAGTCCTCTTCATTATAACCAAGACAATTTAAGAAAAAAACACTTCAGATGCTCTCACCCTGGGGGAGGAAGACACTATAAATAATGTTCTTGACAATGTACAGACGTGTGTAAAATGTATTCCTCCGCCAATTATTCATCTCCATGGGGAGTCGCTGCAACATCAGATGGAACAGATCAGTGCCTGTGTAGCTGTTCTTATAGCCTATATAATGGTAACTGAGAATAAAGACATGTATAAATCCCTCTTTTTATTTTATCAGTGACTTGTTTAACCTCAAGATTTTCTTTTAGAAATGGGGGCTGCAGCTCCTCAGTAATCATTAAAACACATCCCATACCATTCAGGGATGCAAAACAGACACAGAAATGAGGCCCTAAACCAGTCTATACTTACAGTGCATGTTGTCTCTGCACAACAGGAGAGGCCCACAATGCCTTGCAGGTTCTATGTCTTGCCCACGCTTCTCCTACAGGTGGCGTGCTGCGACACAAGCCGTACTTGTCAAAGCTGGCGGTGGCTCATCAATAAGGTCGTGGAGCAGCATCACAGATGCTGGTTGAGGTCTCTGTCCTGGAGAGAGTAGCTAATCACAGTCTCTGTGGGGAACAGCAGGGGTGCAGTCTGTCTTATTCTTTATCTGCATACACACACACACGCACACTGCGTACACTTGTGCGCAGTCATGCACAGCAGACAGGAGGCAGACATCCCTCCACAGGCGCACACATAAACATGTCATGAAATATAGGATGTAATGCAGGAAGCACACGTGTTATTACCCTCGCAGCTGCATCACTTTCATTTTGCTGCTACTGTGTTTGTGCAATTCTAAAAGAGACTGTCTTAGTTGGAGAATACAAATAAATGCATTAGTGTTTGTGGGCTCATTGCTTCTGCTGTGGTATAACATGACTGCAAACATGTGTTAATTTTCTACTTTGAGAAAGAGGCATGATGCAATTTGTTGGTGCACAATTTTAATGAACGTGATATTTGAAAAGATCAGAGTTTAAACTGAGGAAAATAAAATGATTTCGTGATTATCTCATTTGTAGTAAACCTGTATTTCTAACTTATTTTGTAATGATATAAATTACTTAAAGTGAATCTATTATCATACAGCTATTTTCACTTTTCTCACATCCAATAAGATACAGGTGGTTGCAATCTGGTTTCTGTGGCTCTCAAGGGAGTCTTTAAAATGCAGTGATGGCTGTGTGGTTGCTAGGGTCTACCCAATGGTTGGGGTAATGTTTGCTATGGTATTGAATTTGTCCATTAGGCACTTCCAGGAGCCGTTTGTAAGTTTTTCCATTGCTAAATACAGTATATCTAACATCACAGTAGCTAACAGTTTCCAGTTTACTAACCAGTTGCGAGTAGAAGTTGTATTCCGCATCAAACTTTAGGAGCCACAGTTGTTTTTTTTTATTATAAGTATTATCATTATTGGTATTATTCCTAATCAGAGACATTTTTCAGCAGGGATTTGTAACTGTTTTGGGAAGTGGATACAAATGATGATGTTCTGCTGGTGGCATTGCCAGATCAAACAACCTATTTTGTCATTTAATTGTGTGGTGGTTTGAAGTGAGAGACTGTGAGACAAATAGAAGATTAATAAATGGTTGTGATAGCAAAATAGGGAAGTAAAATCATAACTGACCACTTATTCATCAGCCATGTTTCTCTTGTGAAACTGTTATTAGAGATGAATGTGATCTTGTATTGAAGTCACATGTTTTCATCATTCTGTTTATACTGCACATGGTTTCTATTTCTTAACACTTCTTTGATCTTAGGACACATACACACGCAGCAGACAAAAGTTTGTGTAGGCTATGTTTTGACTGTTGGGTTGTAATCAGCCATGTCAGTGTCCATTTCTTTGTCACTTGTCATACAGTATGCTTTTTTAAAAATCGTTTTAATTGTTATTTCTGTATGTGTGAAGTGTTAAACAGAAAATCCAATAGGACAACAATACACTAAACAGTCCAGTGCAGTGCACAATTAAAAGTAATCTTTGAACTGTTGCCAGTCAGCAAACAAACAGTCTTTTCTTTCTCTCAAATGAGTCCCAGCATCCAGTGAGAACTGTCTCATTTAAAGATCTTTCACATAGCTGAACACAAAATGTATTTAGTCCATCTCTATGACAACAAAAGTCATAACATGCAGTTACAATAAAAGCCGTGGTGAAAACAGAGCTTGACTAAAGTTTATTTAGCACAAAATACTTTATGATTACAAAAGCTTGATACATAATGACCTGTACTGTTATATAATTGAATGGTTGTATTTATACAACCCCCCACCACACACACACAAAGTCCAGGGTAAGAGTCTATGCAGCATCAGTTCTTACTGTCATCATAGCCCATGGCCAAAACCATGTTTACATGTTAAACTTGAAAATTATATACATGTCCTATAATTTCTTTCCTCTGAGTGGTTACAGAGGTTCATATCCCATGAAAACATTGATGTGTGGTCAAATTCAGTCGGTTGTGACATACTAGTGTGTATAAAACGTACTATAAGGTATAAAAAGACAACACGCATTCAAAATATCATTTATTTAGCAGTGAAACATTCCCAGTTGTGGACTTGCTATAGAAGCCACATTCGAAGAAAATATAGTCTTTATTAATCAAAAGAATATCAGATGAGCCTATTCAGTAATAATAACACACACACAAATGTACACACATACACATGCGCTTGAGAGTCTTCCAGCCTCCTCTCATAAGTCTCTTCACTGTCGCCACAAATCAGAATGTAATATTGCATGGAGAGAGAGTTTTATTTAGAGCACAGGTACGGTGTACATTTTAGGACATCCTCAGGTGTCAGGCTTCAGCCTCAGACTTTAGATGAAAAGGCATAAGGTCTCAGGAAAACCTCTGTCAGGTGTCCACTAAACAGCCTCAGAAAAAAGACGTCAGACCAAAAGGCATCAGAAAAAAGGCGTCAGACCAAAAGGCATCAGAAAAAAGACGTCAGACCAAAAGGCATCAGAAAAAAGGCGTCAGACCAGAAGGCATCAGAAAAAAGGCGTCAGACCAAAAGGCATCAGAAAAAAGGCGTCAGACCAGAAGGCGTCAGAAAAAAGGCGTCAGACCAAAAGGTATCAGAAAAAAGGCGTCAGAAAAAAGGCGTCAGACCAAAAGGCATCAGAAAAAAGGCGTCAGTAAAAAGGCGTCACACCAAAAGGCGTCACACCAAAAGATGTCACACCAGAAGGCGTCACACCAAAAGGTGTCAGAAAAAAGGCGTAAAAAGGGTTAGGGACGTCAGAAAAAAGATGTCAGATTAAAAACTGACTATTTTTATTTCTTCAAACTTTGATTCAGTTGAGGCATTTTTTTTTGGAGCGGGCAGACTAGTAATTTATTTAACTATTGCTGTATTTAATGACGTCATCGAAACACAACACCGGTAACGAGCTGACGTGCAGAAAAGAGACTGCCCCGAAAGGAACACGCGTCTCAGATATCTAACGGCAGGTTCACACCGGATGCAGAAGTGCCACGAATAGACGCAGAATGGGCCTGTTTCCTACCGGCGCCCTTGTTAACCGATTGTGTTGTTCACACCAGACGCACCGCGGCACGCACCTCCGCAGCCGGCTCGCGCCCTGCAGCGATTGTTTTGGTCCATTTTGTGTGTGAATCGCGAACGATCGCATCAATCTGGGCAGGAAGTTACCCACAGAAACACGAGAGAATCCAGTTAATTTTCAAAATTAAAGCAATTTTCAAAATAAAATACTGCGATTGACAAATACAATAGCCCTGTGTTTGCGTTTGTGGTCTATTTGTGTTTATATACCTAAAAAGAGCGCGAGAGAGATGATGCCTTTTGGTCTGACGCCTTTTGGTCTGACGCCTTTTTTCTGACGCCTTTTCTCTGATGCCTTTTGGTCTGACGCCTTTTTTCTGACGCCTTTTGGTATGACGACTTTTTTCTGACGCCTTTTGGTCTGACGCCTTTTTTCTGACGCCTTTTCTCTGACGCCTTTTGGTCTGACGCCTTTTTTCTGACGCCTTTTCTCTGATGCCTTTTGGTCTGACGCCTTTTTTCTGACGCCTTTTGGTATGACGACTTTTTTCTGACGCCTTTTGGTCTGACGCCTTTTTTCTGACGCCTTTTCTCTGACGCCTTTTGGTCTGACGCCTTTTTTCTGACGCCTTTTTTCTGATGCCTTTTGGTCTGACGCCTTTTTTCTGACGCCTTTTTTCTGATGCCTTTTGGTCTGACGTCTTTTTTTCTGACGCCTTTTTTCTGATGCCTTTTGGTCTGACGCCTTTTTTCTGATGCCTTTTGGTCTGACGTCTTTTTTCTGACGCCGTTTTTCTGATGCCTTTTGGTCTGACGTCTTTTTTCTGACGCTTTTTTTCTGTTGCCTTTTGGTCTGACGCCTTTTTTCTGATGCCTTTTGGTCTGACGTCTTTTTTCGGAGGCTGTTTAGTGGACACCTGACAGAGGTTTTCCTGAGACCTTATGCCTTTTCATCTAAAGTCTGAGGCTGAAGCCTGACACCTGAGGATGTCCTAAAATGTACACCGTACACAGGGGCCAAGGACATTCATACAATTTTTAGGGAAATAAATTGAGTTTGCAAAAATGAAAGATTAATTTTGAGGAATTTATATTGATTTTAGAGGGTTAGGGTTGATCAGTCATTCTTTTCACTTATGATTCATCAAACAGACACCACCATATATGAGCTAAGTCCGGAGCCATGAGTCATCCCTGACTCATGGGAAAACCATGGATGTTCATTAGTCTTACCTTATGACAAATGTCCAGCCTAAGCCACATTTAGTTATTGAATACTTTACCTGCTCTTTGTAATCAATACTTAATTACACCGTCCTTTTCCTAGTTTGATGGATTATTGGTTAGAATAAAGGGGTTTGTCTGAGAGGTGAGAGCAACCCAGCAGGATTATAAAGACAGAAACTGTTGGAGTGATCAGTAACCATGCATCATTACTCTGCAGTCGATGGTAACAAAGTGTCTTCAATCATGCTTAACAACATTAGAGGCAGAGAATAGGAAAGGACGGCAGATGCTTGGTTTGTTAGCCAGGCTGCTACTGATGTAACTGCGTTAGCCAGGCAACCATAGTGCTGTGATCTGCTTGGCAAAGAAGGGACAAGCCAATTAATAACCCTGGTCCAAAACGTATGCTTCCCTTTAGGGACTGACCTTGTGATTGGTAAAAGTGGTAAAGAATTGATGTGTCGCCTTATTGACCTAAAGGTGGAAAACACTGAGGATCAATGTTCCATTAGAGTTTACTTAAAGTATACTAAGAGGCTTCATAAATCCATATGTGTCGTTCATTGTAGTCACATAAGAATACTGTAGTGAAGTTCATGTTTGGCTGAATCAGATAAATTCTGTCATGTCCACTTATGGTAAGTCTTTCTCATTTTTAGCCATGCTAGCTAGTGGTTGACAGCTTGTTGGTCCACCACTATGGTACAGAATTACATACCTCACCAATAATGTAACAGACTGTTGTGGATGCATGATCCCTAGAAGATGGAGTCCAGAATGAATGAAATTAGTGAAATTATAATGAATTTAATGTTTATGATCTTTAGTGAAATGTCTTGACAACTATGGGATGGATTGCCATGTTATATGTGCCATACTGTTTAATCATGTTGCTGAGAAGATGGATCCATGTGGCTCTGGTTAAATTGAATTCTGGGCTTTTTCCTGTTGTACATTATAGTAAACTACAGTACTTCTTTGGATGAAGCACTGGCGACATTCTTATGAAAGAAGTTGTGATGGATATTTGTCATACTTCTGATGTTTTACAAAGCACATTACTTATCGATTAATCAAAGACATAATCAAATGTGTGGTGGTTTGTGAATAAATACATTTTACTTCACTTAATTTCTTCACTTTATATAACTTCACTGGATTTCACATTTACAACATTCTAGTATTTAAGTATATTAAAGTGGTTTTTTTTTTGGCTTGATGCACATTTCTATTGTATAATTCCACTGTACTCATAATACAAGCTATTTGTAATCTTTTTTTTGACCGTTGCATAGCTACTATCAGGAAAAAGAGCTGTTTACTCACCAGTCTTGAGGTCAACATCAAACTAACAATGCCTTTACTCATAGGAGCTGTCTCCATGGAAAAACCTTCTTGTTTTGCTTCTGCCTCTTCTTTTTTGTCCAATAAAGTTAGCATGCTAAACAGCAAGTCCCAGCTAGGTGGACCTGACTCATCAATTTCTGATGCCGAGTCATTGCAGCGTCCAGGTTTCATTGAGGAAGAAACTCATACAAAGACCTGAGAGCTTCTTTAAAGAGAAACTATGCAGGATTTATATCAGAACTATCGGCAGAACCAAAAATTCTGCGACAATAAAAAAGTCTCATATTAATGTGGATGAATCTCCGTTACCCACACTTGTTAATGGGTCTATTTTCGATAAATATATTGTTTTGTCTCTATCGTTATTTTGTTATTATTATTAGTGGTGGAAATGCTGGGCGAGCCGATCCAGCGTTTCCTTACTTTCGGTTTCACAGACGCTGCCCGGCGGGTCATGAGAATAACGCTGCCGAATCACCGTTTATGGTCGGAACTACGACGGTATCTGATCGTCTTCAAACCTCTGACTTTAATTCTTAATGTATGAAAACATTCTTGGCAAGACGTCCGTCTTGCGCCGGTCCAAGAATTTCACCGTGCGGGCGGAGGCTCATGTTAAATGTAGTATGAGAACACTTTGCTTTCCAAAACTCCTCGTTGTCCCTTTAATTAAACAGCTTTGGAGTAATTTTAATGGTTTAGTAAATGGCTTAACTTGTTACAAGGGACAATGGAGGCCCTCTGCCTTCCACGTGCATGTCACTTATTGCGTCTCTTGATTGAAAATCGTCTGCTTCATTTTAAAAGAATGCACATGGCCAGGAGGAGGGTTAGCAAAACAGGGGAAAAGCGACTGGGCTTAAATGGTTCCTCTTTAAGATACGTTTTTAACCCACAAGTATTTTTTGCCTCCTCCTGCTCTGCTTAATCCTTTTCATTGAGTCTCAAAATACTTCTAATTAGCAATGGTGAGCATAAAAACAACGACAAGTACGCTAGCGTGGCCTTTTCGAGCAGGCTAGGGTTATTATGGGTAAGAATTGTTTGGCTCTTTATATACTCTGCACGTCAGTCCCAATCAAATGAAAACTGCCTGTGACATGGACACGCCTTTTGCAAATAATGTGGAATGAGACTTCAATTTACTCTACATGTACCCCAAGAAGTATTCAACCTTCAGAGACTGTCACAGTCTGTCACACAGAGTCTTTCTCATTTTATGTACTTATATCCACACTTAATGAGCTTGATATGAATGCGATGTCTCTCAACACCCTGTGAATAACATCCCCGGTAAATTTGAACAAATCACCACTTAAAGTTAAGCTACAGTGGAGATTATCCCTCCCATCAACCTGTCCTTTCTTTCTCTCCTTCCTCAAGGACAGAGGCGGGTGTTAATAAGACTCATTTAGCACAATGCAGGAAATGAAGGCTCACCAGAATGCAAAGATAATGAGATAATGAGATAATAAGATTGCTTTGAAGTAGATAAACATCTAGTAAATATCGCTGGCTGTCACAGGTGTTTTTGCATGGAGCGTGTTTAATCAGAGCTCATCAACATTCACAATGCAAAGGGGTCGTCCTCTGGAATTTAAATAAGGGTAAAAGATGTGGCTGATGGTTGAAAACACTCCACTGTATGTCCTGGAAAGGCTTTTTGGAAAAGGAATCAATGTTTCAGGAAGAAAGATATGTCTATCCACAAAATCATATTAGTGATACAAATGGCGGGCCACACTAGGAAGCTAATTTCTCAGATGTCTTCATCTGTTTTGCTGAATATCGTTATGAGACATTAGAATGTTAGCTTGGACAAGCAAACATTTTCATCAAATGGAATACATCAAGATCAGTTTAGTCTGGGATTGGCTGATGTCAGGAACATGGTGTGGTTGTTATTAGCCAAGAGCTAAACGTATGCCCTCATCAGATCAATTATAGATTAAAGACCTTAATATGTTTGCTTGTTTTCTCTGACACGCAGCCTGTTGTATAATGATGTGATTGATTTGTTTAAAAAACAAATGTGTTGGTGCATGTGTGCAATGTGTGTGACCTTGCAGCAGTGTGTTGCCAGGTGCAGATATACTGTACATATCAGTGTTTGAAAACCACATTAATTATAGTGTACCTGTGAAGACTGGAGCATGACAAGTTTACTTTTTATGCTGCTTTGCACGCTGAGTAGTGGAATTAAGATTCATCGCTCATCGCAAGCAAAAAATATTACTGGAATAGCCACAGTGCCCCCCCCCCCTCACAGAGCAACTCATGGAGAAACATATCAAGCAGTCAGCTCCGATCGAGTCAATAGATTTTTAGCAACCACGGCTACGCTTGTCAGCTTTAGCTGATTGCCTGACATATTTCCTCAGTGTCTCTTGGCTCACCTACAGTTGTCAGTTCTCCAGACATGGCTGTTGAAGCCATGCCCCTGGCCGTTCAGTTAATTCCCTGTACAGCCTGTCTTTTTTTTTCTCTCTTACCTGGACTCCGGCCAGTCCTGTCAGCCCGGATGTCTCCATCGCCTAGAGTGGCTCTGTCTATCTGGCTCCGGCCTTGACGCATTAGATTTTCTCTCTTTCTCTCTCTGTCCCCCTACTTCCCTCCTGGGTTCCTGACCTCTCTTTATTTCTCTCTCACTTCCCCTCTTTCCTTCTATTCAATCTTTTCCGCTTTCATCCTCTCTATTTTGCCACTCAGCCCCTCTTGCACAACTGTCCTTTTCGCTCTCAGAACTTTTGCAGCAATCCCAGAGGTGTTAAAGCTGTGCAGCCAGCAGTGCCATATCACACACTGTCAGACATATGGAAGAATGCTGCGCCCCAGAGCTGTGTGACTTCACCCCAGCTGGAAAGAACCAACAATTCATAAGTGATAAAGATGTTATGGGGCTAAGGTAAATTTGTTGCAGGTGATATTAAACACTCGCTGTGGCAGCTGAGACAGAGGGGGCTGTTTTATATGAAGATCAGACACAGGCAAATTTGGCCTCTGCCTCTCTGTATTCTCTCTCTGAGTAGCTGGCCTGATGCAAATCGATAAAGTAATTTTCCCCCAGACTTGTCGTAATTAACAATCTGCCATGTGTGCTCAGGGGAACTGCGGCATTTGAATAGAAGCGACTTCCAGCTGCTACTGAGACGGCTGTGATTTAAGAAGTTTCAGACAGGAGGGTGAGAGGAGCTCTGTATGAGTAAGCATTTAACAAGACCCACACACTCTTCACCAGCGCTGGTTATAAACCATGTCCTTAAAACTGATTTCAGCTGACAGACAGTGCTAATGTCTATATTCAAAAGGGTGTTGTTTTTGTTATAATAGTAAGAAATTACCGTATGAATGAAAACAAAATCACTACCTGAAACTCATAATTTAGTATTTAAAATACCTACGATTTTATTTGTTCGACTCGTATTGTCAACCATCTAATGTAATAAGAAGGGACTGACAATTGTATAGTGTTTAGAAATTTCTAATTAATACAGCATTAGTATGCCATACAGATAACAGCTTAAGCTTTCATCTATTAGGGAGGATAAAATAACTTCCTCTTCCATCATTTTTAATGAAGTTGACAAATAAATTTGAGCATCTACTTGTCATCCAATATATTATAAGCTGCCGTGTTTTGAATGTTAATTCGGGACCGGGCATTAATTCAACATTATTATAAGTTGACTTCCAGTTGAATTATATCATGATAAACAGTGTTGGATAGTAATGCATTACGCTAACCTCTAAGCTAACATTACACTGTCATTTATTCTTTCTGTTACATTTCATGGGTGTGGAGACTGGAGTTGTTAACCTTCAACAGAGTTGAGCTCAGTTACAAGAATGAAGTAATACATGTGCTGCTTAAATGAACAATTCCAAAGAAACTGTACAGCTGTGATGACAGTACGTATAAGCTCTGTTGGTATAGTTTGCATGTTAATTATTTTAACCATGGTAACAAAAATGCAGCACATCTGCTCTATGTCCTACATTTTGTTCCTTGAGTTTTTAGGTTTACTCCACAGATGTACTTTTATTTTGAGCATTCTGTGGTAGCTTAAAATTGTAGCTGATCTTTTTTTTTTTTTTTTCACCTTGGAAACATGGTGATTCAGACTTTGTGATATGATCACAAGCCAAACAACAAGTAAGTAAGTGAGTAAGTGGGCTTCAAGTGGAGACTGTTGTCAGTTGCTGTTCCCAAGGTCAAAACTGATCAAAACTGCCAAGCTCATTTAAAAAAAAACAATCAATAGCGATGCAGGAAAAAAAAAAAAATTATATATGATAATATTGATTCCAATCATGTGAACCTCATGTCATACTCTAGCACTATATTTACTCCCTTTCAAATGTATTTCCTCTCGTCTACTTGACATTAACAATATCAGATCAGGTGTTTGGTGTTTCTCTGTGAACTGGCTCTACTGACAATGGTGTTTGAAGCATGGTGCAGGTGGTTGGGTCTCTATGGACAGTTTTAGTCTGTCTAAATGCTCCTTCAGATGCTTCTAAACTTTTCAATAGTGCTATCAATAGCATTCCTGGGAGAACCGCTCTCCACAATCTCTACAATCAAAGGCAGTTTGTAGTGTACGGGTTTTGGAATTAATGAAGGTAACTCTTGCAGTATAGACATGTAAATAGTGTGATTATCCAACAAATCTGTTTATTTCCTTGCAGATTCCTCTCTTTACAGACTCATCATTTCACATGGACAGCTCCCCATTGACGAGGTGGAAGTAACCTGCAAACACAGGGGCGGCATTAGCCATGTGCCGAATACAGCACACTTAACTTGCATTAAATATGCTCTTCGCTCACTGATGAGGTGAATCCAGGTAAAAGCCGTTATCCTCCACTGAGCTGCCCTATTAAATCCATACCAATCACTGGGGGAGGAGGCGGAGATTAGAGGAGATGGAGGAAGGATTGTGAGGCTCTCAGGTCATTGTGGGGAAGCGAGATGCAATAACAGGTTTACTGTACAGTACGTCCTAGATATTTTCTACAGTCAGTGCAAGCCCTTTAGAAAATATAAAAAAGAAGAAGGATTTGTGCTCAGCTGAGTGTTTATGTGAGATTTTTAGATGATGTGTGAAATAAGAGGTTTTCACCGCCACCATAAAAGTGGTGAGTCCAGGTGATCAGTCAAATTTATGTAAGTGCTGAACTGCACATCTCTTTTCCTGTGTGAAATGAACTGACACACACACAAAAACAACAACAACAACAAATGGGGTTTCATTTGTTTATGTTGTAGAAGCATGCCACTCTTAAAGCTATGGTCTACCATTTGGAAAATTGGTAATTATTATTAACATCGTTTATACGGCGATTTTGGTCTCGTAGTCCAATCTACACAATATGAATAGCAAAAAGAACCAAAAAGTCTATCAGCTGTAGGCCTGCATATAAATTGACCAATACTATCCATCCGTCACGGAAGGCTTGCATTGGCTCGTACCCTCCATCTCCTCGTCTCCCCTGCTCCTCCTCGTCCCAACTCGACCCGCCTCGTCCAACCAGCATCCAGCCTCCCTCCAGCCTCCCTCCAGCTCTGGAGCTTTCCTCAGCGCCGCTAATGGTGGCGGTGCCCGTACCGGTGGTTGCCGCAGTCCCGTTGCCGCCACCAGTTAGGCTACCGGTAATTATGGTGATGACGGCAACTGGCACCGCATCATTACCGGCAGCTGGTGCACAGCAGCGGCAACGGGACCGCAGGTACTGCAAAGCTCCAGAGCTGGAGGGAGACTGGTCGTACCAGGTGACCCAGCACAGGGTGCTGTGTGTTGGGGAGAGAAGCAGGAAGACTTGGGGTCTGTAGCACAGTGGAGCTGTGGTGTGGTGGGTTTTTTACATTGAGTGGCAGCGTGACTGTAGGTAACCATGTAAACTCAGCGGAGCTGTCGGCTCAGGGAGAAAGTTTTCCAGGTAGCGCCTGTTAAAACTGTCACCACTGTGTATTTTACTAGATGAGAGAAAGACGGTAAAACGTGGGTCAGGTAAACAATACGACATCACCATGACAACATATTGTCATGCCTGTATTGTTTTGCCGCGTGCTGGCGGACCACTTGTTTACATAGACGCTTGTTTATCCTGTTGCATGCAGCGTCTGTTGTCTGTCTGACGTCTGCCTGATTTCACGTGAATGCAACATCAAGAATACGTTCAGATATGCAACCACACCACTAGATGGGGGGAATTCTTACACACTATACCTTTAAGTCATAAGTCTAAGAAAAAGAAAATGTTATGTCAAAATGTAAAAAGAAAAAGAAAAAGAAAATATTATGATGAAGATAATTTATTCTGTGGGTAATGGGGGCGGGACTAGATAAGCTTTTGCTTCTCCCGCTTTCCCTTTCGGCCATGTGTATTGTATTATTTGAAGTGTGATGATGATGATTTAATTGACATGCCCAAAATAAACAAATAAATAAATAAGTCCATTGAAATTATTTGTGAAGCCACAAGTGAGATAACTAATAGCAGCTCCAATCGTCTGCTTTCATTTGTTCCCATGGGAATTATATGGCTATTACATCTGAACTATTGACTCTAGAGGGAGACTGCAAAGACTGTGACGGTGAAGGATTATTTTTGCCTCAGTTGGTGTTTGTGCGTATGTGTAGGTTTGCTTTTCATCATTGACATGAGGGATGATGGGATCCACAGAAGGTCTTGAAATAACAACCTGTTCCACCTGGCAGCGCGGCAGCAAAGAGAAAGTTGCACCCTCCCTCGATTTTGATCTGATCTTACTGTACGAACACTGAGGGGCATTACCTTCTATTCCTCCTCCTCTCCAGTGTTTGTACTTTTTTTTTATAGGAATGTCAGGTTGACTGTTGATTGGCGGCTTGATGAAGTGAAATACAACAGTGAGATGACACAAGCTCTGACCATGTCCACATTCGATGCTTCACCGTTCGTGATTTTTGCCAGGGGAAGCAACAAACAACAAACACGTTCACAAAGACCAGGCATCCGCGCCAACATATAAACAAGATAAACAAAGTCTCCAGGGGTAAAGCAACAGGAGCAGAGGAGGCAGGGAAGTGCAGTGTTTGTTCTCTGATCGATGCCATACATAGTGCATGAGTTCCCAAAGAAATATGGGTAAAAGTTGTTCACTTCTATAGGAGAAAGTTCAGACAAAGAGAGAGATGCGGTATTGAGATGAGGATGAATAAAGGTAGGCATATACATAAGAAGCATTGTGTGATTGTGTATGTGTGTGTGTGAGGGGGAAAGAGACAGAAACAGTGCGAGAGTTTCTCATCTCAGATAATAAAATGTGATGTTAGTTCAGATCTGCAGGCGCAGCCAAGCAGAGGCTGAGGAGGGGCCTGGAAATAAAGAGTCAAAACTAAAACGTGTGGATACACAGGTTTGATTCCCTCAAATAAATACCCATAAACCCCGGTTATCGCAGAGCTCTCAGAGAAAATTAAAAGACAAAATTCTAGTCATAAATATTAATCTATGTAAGGCAGAGGTTGTGCCCTTCACAATTATTCATGCTCTCTGGAGCGCATTTGTCAAGAGTAAACAGTATCCTCCTGTTTACCTAATGCAGAACATTTGGTAGGTGAGTGGGCATAATTGATGCCTTCATATTCTATTCTTGAGGATGTAATTAAACATGGTCTGCAATGGAGCACATTCATCTCTCTTTCCGCTCTCTTCCTCCTGAGCATAGGCTTCCTCACAATTGCACTCTTATCCATTTTCCTCCAGCAGCAGACTCCTGGTTCATTTGGAATTAAAGGTGAAAAGCAAGTTAATTTCACAGCATTTTGGCACATTATCAACACTCTGGGGTCTGAAAGAACACCATAGGCTAGGCAGCTTCCTTTTTTTTGGTGGTGGTGTTGGTGTTGGTGTCTGGTGGTGGGAGGAGGGTTAATATATTATTAGCTGCTTGCTAAAGTGTGACGGAATCATTAGCGGGCAGAAAGTAAGCCAATAATACTTTTCTTTATGCTTTTATGTGATTGTTATTGTCCATGACATGTGGATTACAGTTGGGTGGTCAATAGCTCTTGTGCTTTTACTCACATAGGGCTGCATAATATGGATAGAAGCTTGACTGGAAGTTTTATATTGTGATATTACTAAATATGTGGTATAATAAGTCTTTGGTTTGTTCAGTTAGTGAACTTTAAACGTCTCTTTTCTCTAATCCAATGAATTAAACACCTGACAAATTAAAGGCTTTAACAAAAGCCAGATATCCACAGGAATTACGTTAATGACGGGCAACGCTGCAGAAAGCAATTGATCATTCGCTAAGATCAAAGTCCTTCGTCTCTGCTAAGATCCACTCCCTATAGTTAGTGGTGCTGCGCTGGTCAAGCTTTCCGTGTACGAGTACGACACATGGTGCAGTTTTAAAATGTGATAACAGGAGATTATCAAGCCCTTGAAATATTTAGTATTTTATTTATTTGTTTATTTAAATGGGACAGTGCACATTCTGTCGGTATAACATATGTTAAGTTTGATATGTTTTGGTGTTGAGAGAATACAGAGAGAGAGGAAATGCAACACAGATCTGAACTGAAGATATTGTGATTATGGGGTATGTAGCCCTATTTTGTGAATGCACCATCAAAGCACAAAAATGCATATCAAGAACAGTCTGGTATTTACATGATGGGGGAAAACTGCATTATAGTACATTATAAACAAACACGTGATGAACTGTTAAAAGTCTGTCTGGGAGAAGATCCACAATTTATAAAGTTAGATGCACACTATACACTGTGCCATGAGCTTAGAGAGACATATGAAAGCTGCAATTGATAATATTGTTGTTGTTGTTTTTCATTTCTTTATTTTATGTATCATTATTATTATCATCATCATCATTTAATATGAACTACGTGTATATATTTTTGTTGTTGAGGGGAACAGCCTTATTTCTTGGCTCTTTTTATATTTGTTTGTTTTTATTTATTGTCTGTATTGCTGTTATTTGCTTTGGCAACACTGTATTTTAACGGTCATGCTAATAAAGAGCTTTGAATTGAATTGAATTGAATTGAACATTATACTGTAGCTGCTAGAAGTCATCACATTTACCGCTGTCCCTCCTCTGTCACGTCACGCACGACACACTGACAGATTGGGTCAAGAGTGACGAGCTTTACTCTGAGGAAACTTGTTATTGTGTCGGACATCAAACTCTGAATACAGCAGCTCAGACATACAGCCCGGAGCAGATGATGTCTCCTTTCACTTTGGACATCTTGAGGAAATTATGATCATCATGTTCTCCATGTGTAGTTTATACGCAAGTTTATTTACTTTACAATGATCCATAACATCTGCTATGAAATACCATTGAAGTGCCATATGTACAGTGACAGGAGATTTATAAGGCTGCTTGTTATTTATTTATGAAATAATTTATACTGTTCGGTTGAGTCTAGATGAGCCTGTTTTACATGGAGAAATGACGCAGGGAATCCAGTCTGTCAACAGATGCCTGGCTCATCTTCATATTGTTACACAAACATGACTCTGGTATGATCCACCACAAATTAGGATTATTAAAACATTGTTTTGCCCTTGGATGCTGGGAAACCTCTCATGTCTCTGTCTCTTATTACTTCATGTTGCTGATCACAGCAACGTGTGTGGCGCTTTAGGTGCTACTTCACAAAGAAAACAAGATCGCTGTTGGTCCTGAGGGATTTATTAGTGGAGAAAGAAGAATCAATTGAACTGTGGTATTTAATGAGACTCCCGGGTGGGGTTTGAGGTTTACTCAGTGCTGATTGGGCATACTCAAAGTGGGATGTGACGCCAAGAGAAAGCCCCAAAATAAGCAACATTTTTTTAAAATTAGCATTACAAAAAAAAATAATAATAAAAATGTCTACAAGGCCGCAAATAAGACAATAAGACAACAACAGCAACAAGATTGCCCAATGATCAAAACTGTTGCACACTGATCAGGTTGCCTCAAGAGTCCGGCAGTAGTTGACCCACTCTTAGTGGCCACACCCTCCCACAAGGACATACTGTACATGGAATCAACAAATTATATTATATCATATTTAAAGGGACAACGAGGAGTTTCTATTTGGTTATAAAAAAGTCTCACGTTAATGTGGATGAATCTACACTACCCACACTTGTTAATGGCTCCATTTTCGATAAATATATCGTTTTGTCTCTACCGTTATTTTGTTATTTTGTTATTTTAATTAATGGTGGAAGTGCGGGGCGAGCCGACCAGCATTTCCTTACTTTCGGTTTTGTGGCGAGTCATGAGAATAACGCAGCCGAATCGCCGTTTATGGTCGGAACTACGGTGGTATGTGATCGTCTTCGAACCTCTGACTTTAATTCTTGATGAATGAAAACATGAGTCCGTCTTGCACTGGTCAAAGAAATGTACGGTGCGCGCAGAGGCTAATACATCTAGGGCCGGATTTACTAAGATCTCAGATAGCGGACGCTATATTGTTTGCGCCCGCTATAATATTGCGAGTTTGGTTAGTGCACGCAAAACAGGTGATCTACTAAGAGTAACCCGCTAAATGAAAACACGTGCAAACCGCAATATGTAAATGAGGGTTTTGCGCGTGTAATCGTTTCCGCCATGGAGAGAGTGGACAGAGAGCTGGACGGACGAAGGGACAGAATGACATTTGATCCGATGCATACAATGACAGCATGTGTGTTCATCTCTCTCGCGCAAGATAAATAAACACAAATCGCTACAGGGCCCAACTCGTCATATAGTGACGAACAGGCAGCAGCTGCAGCGACAATCACACACCTGTAATATGTGTGTGTCGCCCATGATCGAGTGGATTAATAGAGAGGTCAGGTGGGACACACGGATCTAAACGCTCTGACCACTGACCAGAGGGATTAAAGACGGGTGAAGACAGTGGTGACGTGTCTCAGTCCGGGACCGGGACCGGGACCGAGAGTCGGAGCTGAGCAGCCAGGTGAGAGGAGATGAAAGGAGAGGAGAGGAGAGGAGAGGAGCGCACTGCAGGACAGACGTGCCCCGTGCGTAACGGCGCGTAAAAGACTTTTAACACGGCTGAAAAACTGTTACAGAATTACCCAGACGTGAGGAAATGCAGAGATGTAAGATCACGGGGCTCTGACAGGCATCAAATCAATAAACGCATACGTTTTGACAAAGTTTATCAGTTAGTACATGGTTTTCAGACGTGGTGAATAAAGACGCAAAAACAGCCACCGCAATCTCTTCCTGGTTTGGTAAATCACATTGCACGCGCTAAATAAATCTATTTGCATCTACTCCTCCCAGTGTTTAGCACGTTCTGGCTGAAACGCCCATATTTACATATTCATCAAGGCAAACACGCTAAATGGATCGCACGTGCTATTCTGCCCGTGTGAGGGACGCAATCCTCGGTGCGTCCGGTTAGTAGATCAGGTTCCACATGTGTTTGCGCGTGCAATCACGTTTGCACACGTTTTAATACACGCAAACCTTTAGTAAATCCGGCCCCTAGTGTGAAAACGCTTCGCTTTTCCAAAACTCCTCGTTGTCCCTTTAAATCCAATGTTGAGCAGGTAAAGAGCAGTTAATTGGTGCTATTCATGGAAGGAGTTCATGGACGGTCAGTTTACATCCAATGGCAACATGGGAAGTAGTGTGTTCTTTATGTAGAGATAAAGAAGCCTAATAAAGACCAACTGAAGACTGAATTGCCATTTTGTTCAGTGTGACATTGAGTACATGATGACAGTTTTTCAGTCACGACTAAAAATGTATGCAACAAATTAATCTAAAACTATTTTTAAAGACCTCCACTTAACACCAGATGAATTTAAAAAACAGCAACGTCCATAGCCAGAAATTAGAGTAGGTTTAAACACTTACCTTAAATGCAAAAGACCTGCACAGACCTACACTACATTACTGTACATTAACCTTGCCTTTTTGCAAAAGAAATGTTCACCATTAGTGCACCTTTATCATTTGACTTTTTTTCTGTCATCCATAACTACACATAAGTTGTCCTGCAGATGGGTACTGAGGAAATTAGAAAAATCACACAGCCCTGGTCCACACATGGTGCTAGACACCCATCAAACCCCACTACTGTTGTCTCGCCGCCTAAATGCTGCTAGTGAAGCGTGCACAAATTTACTGTCTCACAGCATTATGAAAATTAAGTCTTGATGACATTGTGTGTAATGTGATGATTTTATGGCAGTATATTTCAGTGTGTGTGTGTGTGTGTGTGTGCGCACGAGCTCATAGATGACTGAATTCAAATGTTAGACATTTGTGCATTATATTTATCTGTGTCTTGGGCCCATCTGTTGGTCTCTCTCTCACCCATGTAGTGCATTTATACAGTGTTCAGACCCATCAACTTGTTATGTTGCAGCCTTATGACAAAAAAACAAAAAAACAACTTGATCTGTTCACACTCATCAAAGCAAAAACAGAATTTAAGACTTTCTGCAAATTTGAGAAAAATGAAACACTGAAATATCATAGGAACAAGTAACAAGGTCCTTTGCTATGACATTTAACTCCCAATTTTCCTGTCTCTCTTTGACTAACTATGATAAAAGCCTAAAAAAAAAACTTAAGAGGACAGATAGTCCTTAGGTCTCATCTTACTTTTTTGGAGTGATTATTTCACAAGTAAAGACGGCCACTATCACATCTTAGTCTTTGTATTAGTCTCAGTTAGAAAATCTGAATTTCTTCATAGGCAGATTGGATACATACTAGGTTTTGACCTAGGGCCCTAGTTTCTTGGCGCAGCGCAGGTGGTGCAAGGTAACGCAGCCGGTCTAATGCAAGTTTCGACCAGCGCAGCCTAGCGCAAAGTCAGATTGGGAGATTGGCAGATCGCGCTGCGCTGAGATAGGCGTGGCCGCGCAGCAGGGGGAGGCGTCACAGATTCAGCTTGGTGCAGTGGAAGTTTTGTGCGAAAATGTCCCGCCGAGGTTGCGCTGAAAGCTCGCCACCTCCAACCAGGTCTACTCTCAGCGCAGGGCGGAGCGCAGCAGGTGCAGTGGAAGTTTGGCTGACTGACCTGCAGTGCACACACGTCACCAAGACCTCACAGGCAGATCTCCACAGTTCCAGACACATTTCAATGCAATAAATATCCACAATAACCACTATTTAATGCAACTAACGGAATCAACACGTGAATTTATATCTATATAGATTGTCCCGTCACATCTGACGTCAGATCAAAGCAGAGATCAAAGGCTGTCGGTGCGTAAAGGAAACTCCACCTGAATTAACACAGCAGGGACGAACTGGCACTGAAAAGCAGCTGTGGATGTCCCAAGCAGGACTGTGAGGGTGGATGACTGCATGTCGCTGCCATACCACCTTGCCCTTGTGATGATCCCCTTTATTTATTTATTTACTTATTAATTCATTAGCGTGTGCGACCGCATCACGCAGCCGTAATGAAAAACAAAACACATATCATTATCTCTCTTAGTCCACCACAACAGCCTCGGTATCAGATAGTCAGTATATAGCCTACTACAGTATACTCAGCATCTCTCATCACAGAAAAAAAAGAGAAAAAAAGAGACGGACAGAGAGAGAGAGAGAGGAGGACAGGGAGAGAGAGAGAGGAGGACAGGGAGAGAGAGAGAGGAGGACAGAGAGAGAGAGAGAGAGGAGGACAGAGAGAGGGAGAGAGAGAGCGTCCTTTACGCTGATTTCATGGTGTTTGTTCATGTTGTGATTAGTGTAGCCTACACCTCTCATCTTGCTTACACAGGGTTTGAATAAATGTGAGTTTCTTTATTAGTTTATTAGTTGTTGTTTCTTACATTGGGCAGGGGTTCTCAGTGTATCAGATCAATCCTGGTAAAGTATATTAGTAAACTCATTATTGGTCACTCTGAGCTCGGACCTCCGGACCAAAACAGCTGTTTCCTCCTGGGAGAGGTTCGGCCTCTGGCGTCGCTGTCTCCTCCGTCCATGTCCAAGTATAAAATGACAAACTTGCAGCGCGCATCACCCGCCGCGCAGTTAAAGGTGAGGAGAGGGGCTCCTTTGATTGGTGAAGATCTGACTCGGCTGTGTCAAACCCACTCCACGCCTTTCTCTCCTCCTCCTGTCTCCCTCCCGCCCTCTCTCCTCCCTCTTCACCGTTTGCGCCGGTGGGAGGGACGAGGGGAGGGGCTGCGCTGGTCTAAGTCTGACTGCGCGGCCCACCAATCTTGCGAAATGGACCTGGGCCACACCCCGTTGGCGTGGCGAAGCTGCGCTGATGTTAGACTTCACCTGGTCTAAGAAACTAGGGCCCCATGTCTTGCTTCTCTTCACCTTGCTACTGCATTTCTTGCTACTGTCAGTATTTCATTTCATATGGGCATTAAATTTGTAGTGGACAGTTCTGATCTCAAGAGCAGAGCTTCTCAAGATCTGATTGATCAGTTTACTGAACTCCACTCATCACCAAACCCTGTCTATGTTAAATGTATAGTATGTAAAATGTCTCATGTTGATGTGGTTTATGTATGTTAAATGTACAGTCTGATGATGTTTGGTGCCACCATGCTGTGCCAAAAGCAAATTCTGCCGACTTGTTGTGCAGTCTTTAATAAATGAAATGAAATGAATGATCTGATCTGAAGATTCATCTTGCCCCTCAGCTATTTGACAATGACTGGATGGAAAATGAATGCACGAGCAGTTGGGTAAACACAGCCCAACAAACCTGGTCAGAACAACATTGTGGAGTTACAGTACTGCTTTGGGACAACTGTGAATGTTCTTGACTAACCCAGGAAGAGCCCCGACTCATACCTCGTCAAACGTGGAGGGACCTGACTGAGAGTGGCTGTCCACTGACGGCTGCCACCCAACCTGACAGAGTTTGAGAGGATCTGCAAAGAGTGGCAGAAAATCCCCAAATCCTGGTGAGCAGAGCTTATTGGATCATACTCAAGAAGACTAGAGGACTTCAGACTGTAATCACTGTCAAAGGTCTACAACTAGGGTTACCTGGGTTGAGTTGAGCAGATATTAAATGCAAATAATTTTAGCATTAAGCCCACAATGTTAAAAAAAATGGATGAAAAAAAAAGTAGAGGGGTAGGGTTAGAATGCACTGTGCTCAGCCCAGAACAACACACATACACCTGTACCTCCTATCCTTTTCCTGTCTGTCTAATGTTAGGAATCAGGACTAAGCTTTGCTGCGATTGGCCGGACTCTGGGGACCTGCTGTTCTACCTGTTGACAGCCACTTCAGATCTTATTCCCTGCACAGGAACACAATCATACAGTGAGAGCAGAGCGGACTCCCATCTGTGGAATACTGATGCGGGAACAGGGCATCTGTAAGACAAGCTCAGAGAGGCTCAAGGAACATGGAGGTCAGGGGATGAATTCTTAAAGTCGGTAGAACTTAGCATTGTTCTTGAAGGAATCAGAGGAATAACAAGAATACTGGAGAACTGCGAGAGCTTGTGGGAGGCTGCACGAGAAGAGGTTAAAGGGGAAATACACTTGAAATGACCTTTTGGTTTCTGTTGATTGCAAAAGTTTTATTTTCCCAAAAGAGAAACCACTGGCAACTGCTAGGAAAGTTTGGAGTTGAGAGTTGTCAAGGTAAAAAAAAAAAATCTGTGACAATGAGATGAAGTTTCTGACATAGGTGATGATTAATCCTGAAGACACTTTTAGCCTTTGCTGGCTGAGTCAGTGTTGGTCAGTATCAGTCCACCACAAGGTCCAGGCAGATCTATCTCAACAACCGGTTGCCATTCAATTTCCTTCATACTGTATATTCTTGGTCCCCAGAGGATTGAGTCTGATGATCACCTGAATTTTCATCGAGCACCATCAACATGATGTTTTGTCTTGTCCAGTCAGTCTAAATGCTACAAAATTGTGTGCAAATATTCATGGTTCCTACAGGATGAACCCGAATGTCTACAGTAAGCTCCTGACCCGTTTCTCTTTGTTGGTTTGAGTGAAAAGTCTCAATAGTTGGATGAAATACCTAGAATTTTCATGGTCCCCAGAGGAGTATGTCAATTTGTTGATTGCTATGAGACTGACATTGTGGTTTGGGGTGAAATGTCTTAACTCTTGAAATGATTGTCATTAAACTGAAACAGTCAGTGTTAGCCATCCAAGAAGCTAAACACCACCTCTACAGGGTGTAAGTGTTGACTTTGTTTACATGCAGTCAATATTCAGGTTACGGTCAATATTTTGGTTTCTGAAACATTCGTAATAACCCGTTTACATGCGTGAGCAAACAGGGTCATTCCTGTATATTTGGTAATTGTAATCAATTGGGATATCTCGATCAAAACAGTGAAGCGCGGACAATGCCTCGACGTACAGAGAACATCATGATGCAATGCGCGTCATTTTCGCTTCTTCTTACTATATCCGAAAACAACAACAACACGACGATTTTGCTACCATCTACAAAAGACATGATGTTCATGTCTTTCATCCTTGCTCCAAAAGTGTGTGCTATCTTGCATTTCGCCATGTTTACAACAAGTAAGTTCCTGTACTCAAAAGACCACGATTCCTTGCGAATAGAACACAAATTAATGTTCCTTTCGATAGGGATATCCCGATGGCGTATACATGACCAAATATTCGGGTTAGGAAAGGAGTAACCCAGGGGTCATTATCGGGTTTAAAAAAAAAATGGTGTTTACATGGCCGTGTGCAACCGGGCTATTGCTAATATTCCGGTTTTGGAAGGGTTATTGGCTGCATGTAAACGTAGTTAGTCAATGTGAACATGTTTGTGTGCCAATGTTAGCATTAAACTGAAAGTATCTCATCACAGACTCTCACCTCGCGTGCACAAAGGAGCTGAAGGTCTCATAAGTTATTCTTTCACACATGAGTAAAGGTTCATTAAAGAGACGCATTTCTAGTGTTACTCTCTTCTAGAGGATCTCACATCCGTACGTCTTGATAGACAGTTATTTAAGTGTAATGTATGGAAACTGATGGAAAGATAATGGACCATTCTCTGACTCTGAAAAATGAGAGTGCAATGTGGAATATGACCTTTGACTTTTCCTTCAACTGATTCTATATATACATCCTCAATTCCTTTAATAAGGAGGAAGCATTAGCCTAAAGGATAGTAGGGGAAGAGGTTTTTTCTTTCTTTTTTTTTGGCAGGAAAGAAGCCAGTTCAGATCGAGACCATCTGGTTGCCTGTGAGGAGAATCAGAATAAGAAGTACTTTCTCCCATCTCCCTACAGCTGACATTAATAAGGCCTGCTTGCTCCCAAGGAGCTGATCACAGGCCAGAAGTAGAAGCCTTTTTGTATTGAGTGGCTCCAAAATTGAACATGCACTGTATAACTGTGCAACTGAGAATCATGTTACTCCTGGAAAAAAAGGTAATAGTCACGCTGGAAAATCTTCCCTGAGTAAATAAACATTTTAAAATAGTGTAGTTAATTTTCGCCTGTATTACTCCGGCAGGATTTCTCCAAGAGTCTGTTTATGTCTACCGTTTCAGGTTATTGCAATATTTCATGCAGACTATAGAGCAGTCAAAACACTGCAAGCCATTTTAGGTGATTTACAGTATTATTCTCATCTAATAGCTGGCTTAAAATGCTAATCATGCATGCTAATTCCTGGTTTAGTGCGCCTATGGATTAGAAGCCCATGTAATGTACAGTTAATCCCAGATACACTGCACTGAAAATCCGCCTAGAAGCATTTTTCATCATCAGAAATTTTCCCTCTAATTATGTCTCCTGAGAGGAGCTCAGCTCCCACTTGAGATGAGTTCGTACATACAGTATTTTCAGGTTCACATGCATGTGGAATACAGAATCCATGCCCTTGATCAAGAACTCATTGCTATTGCCTTTGTATCTAGATCCATAGATTGGAATTTATGGATGCTCTATTGCATATTATGCAGCTGGCACTCAAATTTAATCCCAGCACAAGGCAGAATAGTTCTATCTTCCTATCCTCTTTTCTCTTTAGAAGTCAGTTCTGCCTCCTGCCCCTGTACACTCACATTCAATAAGCATCAGACTCTTTAAAGTTCGGAAGAGATATTCAAGAGCAATTACCAAAACTGTGCCACCATTGAACTCATAAACAATAGCTAACTTAATATGACTGCTCTCCCTTCAGTGAATGTGTGTGAGTCTCTCTGTGTGTTCTTCTGTGCTTTGCTGAAATATTAATAACCTATTAATTATCGGAAAAGTGAGAGAAATAGCGGGGGATGAGAGAAAGGGGGATTGAGGCCACACAGATCTGAAAGAATACAAAGAGAAGTGAAAAACAAGGCTGGAATTGGCTTCATACTCTCCAACCCAGCACGTTCTCCTCAGAGACTCCTGATTGTTCTGCCTCTTTCAAAGCATCCGCCTGTGGTCTCATTTCTGACTCTCTCTCATATTTTGATCAAATCTACAAATAGGCCCACAATAATACTGCTTCTGATTTTAGCAGACTGCATTATGACCCAGCAGGCTTTGTAACACTGACAGTTCTTGTTTTGAAATACTTTTGCCTTTACCCAAACCTATGAAGTTGCACTTAACTCTCAGTTTGACACCTGCTGAACTGGACATTGTTCTTAGCATGCTGGCATTAGCATTCAGACTAAAGCCCCACTATAATCACATAAAGCTGTTAGTATATACGCTTTATGCAGTGGGTCTCAAGACTCTGCCTACCAAGAGTCCTTAAGGGTGTTCCTGAGCAAAAGCAAAAAGAGGAGGCATTTTTTTTCCGTTATAGTTCCAACCATAAGTGACTATTTCGGCTTCAAACACTTTCTGTACTCAAACATCTGAAAACTAAATTCTTATCAGATGGGGGTCCATGGTCTAATTTGTTTCAGTTTAAGGGTCCGTAATGTGATTAAGATTGAGGAAAAATTGCACATACCATTTTATTATCTGCCCATTCCACCTACTCTTTATATTATTGTGGATAAATATCATGGCTCATGTGAAATAAAAACAGGTTGATTGCTGTGTCCTGTGATGTAATTTGGCTTCCTGCATGAAATATGACACACGCTGCTTCATCGCTTCAACCTCAGAACTTTTAATTTCCGCTATCAAACACTGGAACTTGGAAAATAACAATTCTCTGAAATGGACACAAATCCCTGGGATAATGAGCTGCATTATGCAAGAGCTTTCCTCTCTCTGGGGCCAACTACATACAAACTTAAGTTCATGGCATTTCCTCAGTGGTATCTAAGAGTGAAATGTTTTCTATTATTTACAACAGTATTTGAATCTGACAGCTGTAGCTAGTTATTTTTGCAGGATAAGGGGCTGTGAGGAATCTCTAAGGTTCAACATTCAAAACAACTTTAGCTCATAAAATATGATGCGACATCAAAGTTTGATCAAGCCAGTGATATATGGCTCATATAGCCACCAAAATATTCCTTATAGATTGCACATGATCTCACATGGCATTCAGATGTAAGGTGCAGGCGTTAGCATTAGCAGCCCAGCAGGTGCAAATACATCTCAGGTTACCATGCAACCATTAACAAGTAGTAAAAATATGATTGTTCTATACAGGAACAAAAATAAATCTCTTATATTTTTCTTTTTTACTTTATGGCACTGATGTAATGGAAAGATGACACATTCTTCAAGTTGTGCAGAAAAGAGCTCAAAGATTCCACAACACACACACACACTGAAATGCAAGTTTGGGTGATGCATGGAACTTGATGCAAGTTTAAGAAGTTTTTTTATGCACAATTGCAGTGGAGGAATGGACATGTGCAATTTTGATATGACAGTGGGACTTTATGAATACTTACTATTAGAGTGTGAAATATGCAAATGTGTGGTAAAAAAAAAAAAAAAAAGAGTTTTGGTGGTGACATTTATTTTTCATGGAAATCTGCAGTGACTCTGAGTTTTTTACTCTAAAATGATGATGGAGTAGAGAGTGGGTTTGCAAATATGAGGTGACAAGTAAATGGTTTGGAAGGAAATTATTGATTCAGCCTTTAAATTAGTGACAAACAATTTTACCATGAGGCTGCAAATACATAGTAAGAAAATAATGAAACTGCCAGCACATCTCTGCTTCCTTTATTAACTCTAGACAGTGACGGCTGGAGCCAAAAATGCAAATATTCTACATCTTTCCTTACCACTACATATGTGGTAGGGGTCCAAAAGTCTGACAAAATTTACTTTGGCTTTTTAGATTCCGTGAATTATCTTTGCAGTGCATTGGCTGTTCTCTGTTCATTGTTGCTGTAGCTTTAAACTCAAGGATCTGTTCAGTGTCCTGTTCCTGCTTTATTTTCCCTCGAGTCATTGTTGGCAATGAGGGCCAGAGATGACTGTATTGACTTCTCCTCCAATGTATATGCACTTTATGACATTTCACAATGCACTGTCAGCTGGGTTTGTCCCAGACTCCCATCTCCACATACAGTAGGTACAGAATGGCTTTTGTGTTTTCTCTCATCTGATCTCATTGAAGTCTTGAAGATAAAAAACGATGATCAATTTGAACAAATTCTCATCAAATGACTTACATCACAGAGACATATTCTATAATATATCTGTTATAGCACTATAGCTTCAAAATAGCATGTATATGAAAATGGTCCTCATCACAGATTCTGTCAGAGTCAGAATGATGTAGCTTTTAATCTCCAGCTTTGCTTCTTGTCTGTGAAGCTGCTAATGGGTGGAACAAAACACTCTGTCTTCTCCTCAGGATATTGCTGCTTGTAGAGCTAATCAGGTTGGAAATGATGGCTGTGTGTGTATGTGTGCATATCTGTGTGTGTGTGTGCAGGCAAACCCGCACAGGGACATGCAAGTGTGAACAGCCCTTATCTCCTGTCCTCATTCAACCTCATCCATACAACACATTAACCTCTCTGTCTTTCTCTCACTTATACAGACACCCACATTTAAAATGCACTCAGAGTATCACAAATGCAGTATGTGCACAAATCTTATCTCTAAGAGGAGCCTGCTGTCTTCTCTTGCTGATAAGTGCAGCACGATGTATGTAACATCTCCCCAGGTTTCCCAAGATGTTTGTTAGGTTCTGTGCGGCTAACAAACATCATAAGCCGATCCCCGCTGACCACATTGCCGCCGTTAATGGAGATTACAAAGGCAGCCTATCATGAAGGTCACTGAAGAGTGAAAATTCAGCAGGAGGGTACTATATCTATAAAGGAAGAGCACAAAGCATTACACTCATTGTACAGCAGTTGTTGTTAATAATGGTAACACTTTACTTGAATTATCGTCATAAGAGTGACATGACACTGTCATAACAGTGTCATAACACAGTCATGGACGTGTCATAAACATTATATCAACGTCATAAACGTTTATGACTGTTGTCATTAAGTGTCATTCGGTTTTTATATTTTATATACACCCTATATGTTAACCATCTTTAATTTTAATTCACATCTTCAGATGTGTTGGGATGCACCAATCGACTTTTTCTTTTCTTATTCCAATATTTAGAGATCAGCCAATACTGATCCAATAAGCTTTAAGATTCCAACATGTTTTCAAGGTTTGTTTTTATCTGTGATGTTTCAATATGCATGAGTGTGCAGCTTAAACCTCATAAAGACGTAGATAACGTGTAGTGTATTCCTTCTGTAAGACTGCGTGAAGACTGGTGAAGGCCTCTGCAGGTCGCAGTCTGTCTCCATTGATTTGTGTTTCCATCTTCCTCATCCTGAGCCCAAATGTATCTCTAACCTTGACCAAGTCCTTTCTGCCACACTTAACCTCAACCCTACTTTATCTCCAATCAACTCAACGACTCCTAAACATAATCTAACATAAATCCAAACCAATGAAGGTGGTGTTACAGGAAACATTATTTGAAAGGGAGGGAATGAACACTATTTGAGGGGAAAACAGACTTCAACATAGGATCTGTGCTGCATTCACTGTATGTTGCTGCTAAAATGGAAACAGCATCTACTCGGTGGTGAAAGTGCAGGGCGCAACTTGTTGAAAACAAAATGTTGAACTATCCTTTTAACAGATTTACCAGTCTACAAGAACAAGCATCATGGTATACTGTATGAAACAAAGCCAAGTGTCAACTCCTCTACTGAAGATAGCATGCTAACCAGCTTGATAAAAAGCACAGAGAATCTAATCTAATGTTAAACAAGTGCTAAAACACACAACCAGAGTCACTACTGAAACTACAAATGACTTGTGATGCTGTAGGCTAACGTGAAAGGCAGTGCTCACATGAAATGTCTTGCCGCTTGCGAATCCTCAATTGTGCCATTCAGATGAGAATTTAAACATCAAAGTCTGATTATAGATCTTGGGGGATACCACTGCAAATGAGATAAAAGTTGTATGATTGAATCCTTTGAGGGCCAGAGGGAGCTGTGCAAAGTCTGATAATAGGCCTCAAGTGATGCAACTTGAGTCAGTGTCAGTCGGGACTAGGAGTTAGAACATAGACGAGACTGGGTCAAAACCCAGATTACGGCTGTGATCAATGTGTGAAATTGAGGACAGGTTTGAAAGCTGCAGTGGAACAGCTGTCATCATTGCAAAGTATTTGTATTCAGCGTGGTGTCAGGATGGTTTCGTTTTTCTCTGTTGCTTCTGCTCTCTATGCTCTCAGTATTTTAACACAGCAATCGCAATAAAGCTGTTCTCGGTTATGTTTTTCTCTGTTTCTGTTGTCAGACAACAGAACAAGTATGGATATGTGACTGAAACACAGCCCATGAGGATAACATGTTCGCTTCCAAGCTGCTGCTCTGCACTGCTCCGAATCCCGATTTTATGCTGCAATATCAAGACTGCGCTGTGATTTCAGATAAGTTTCACTGTAACAGGAGAAAAAAAGTCTGAGGTGACACATTGTGTTTCATATTTTCTTCGTCAGTCAGTCAGAAAATAGCTGTTTCGTCTCTCTGCCACTCTCTCACTGAACGGAGTTGACACATTGAGAGAGGCGCTGTGCACAGGGCAGCGCTGGAAAATCCGTTTTTGAAAAAAAGTGTGCTAGTTTGGAAGAGGAGGGTTTCCCTAAAGTAGCTCTGTAGCCAGGGGCGGGCCCAGAGTATTTTCTAGTGGGGGGCACCGGGGGTAGCAACGGTGAATCTGAGGGGGGGGGGGGGCTGCCACTGATCACTCTCTTGAATGTTTATATTTTACAGTTATGCATGTCTTCATCTTGCTTTTATTGGCCACATTGACTCTTTCAGGAAGGAAGATGTCTGTGACCTCTCATTTTCCACAATATTAAAATTATAGTTAATCAATAATCAACTTTATCTTGCAAATAAGAAGTCTACTCTTATGAGCTCAACTCTGTAGCCTACTATTAACATTTCATTGTTTTGTGTAACAGTTAATGTATGCAATGCAGCATATCAAGCATTACTCAAATTGTGAAATTGAGAACAATAACAATCTTACACCATTTTCTACATTTACTATACAGAACACTATAGGATGTTTGCTGTACAGAGTTGATTAAGAGCCTACAATAAAAATAGCAGTGTTAAAGAGCTTTACACAGTGATTGACCCACCATGGAAGACCCATAGCTCACTCTGTAGCTCACTCCTCATCTCTACTTGAGGCTAGCACCCTGTGGCCACAATTAGTCCTTACGTGTACACCATAGTCTCCTGCAGGACTGTTGACAGTTGAGTGACATGCTGAGTAATCTAGGCACAAAGTTTTGAAAGGAAGCAAAATAAAAACAGGCAGATATCTCTGCTGCTGCATCAATTTCTGTCCTTTATCCTGTGGTCTCCGCACTGCTAAACCAGTCCTCTTTTTAACCTTTTCAGAAGTTCCGGCGGTTCCTAACTGGAGGCCCTAAAGCATCAAAAAGTCTGTAGTTTAACACCATGGGGATAAACCTCACATCTCTGCGGTCTCTGTGGTGGTCCTTTTGCTTCATTATCACTTCCAGCCACCAGTCACTCTTCAAAAGAATCTTAAAACATATTCTGCCTGTGGTGATACTATTTTAAAGTGAATGTTGTCACTGGGGAATGAACATCTCTTACATACTGATGCACATTTAGAGTCTCCTCCTCTGGGTGTCTGTGAGAATGAGACTGACCGGGGACATTTCCCAGAGTGCCGTCTGCTGTCAGATGCGTGTATGCTAAGTGAGAACAACTTGCCAGGCTGCTGTGGATCATTTCCCAGTGTCTGAGTCAGCGATACCTTCTCCTTTGTCTGACATTCGCACAGCCCCCTTTACTTTGGAATTTGCCCATAAGGAAACAGTGGGACAGATCTGTGATCACAGACTTATGAGTGGGTGGTTGAAAAGTATTTAGTACGCATTATTCATAAAAGGGGATGATCACTGTTTCGGAAGTTGTTATTCCTAAAGGTAAGTTTTAAGTAGTTGAGGATATGAATTGAGATTTATAAAGACTGTGATGAATCAGGCAGATAAGAGGCTCATCTAGTCTCCTTTATAGCTGTTAGGTGATGCTTACATTTACTATGAAACATAATCCTGACAGCATCCTGCCTTTTTAATTTGATATATTTCCCAAGATCCTGGTGAAATGGATATAGATGGGAAAAAAAGTTAAGGAGGAAAGTAATCAGATAACAGAGAAAATAAGACAAAGCCATAAAGCGATTGTTAAATTGTTAATAATGTTTATGTGAAGTAAAGTGTATGGTATAAAAACTGAGTCAAGTCACCAGGACCCTAATGCAAATGCAACTTTGGGCATACATTATTAAACAGACTGTGGAGGAACACGCTGAGTGAGTTCACAGTCTGAAAAAGTCATTTTTTAATGTGATTGCGACTGCAGCAGTCAATAGGAGGTGTGAAATGAGAGGGACGGGAGTTGGAAGGCAGTTGCATGCTCATTGAAAAGGTGTTGCCTTCATGGAACATGATTTCTCAGTGAACGGAGTCATTAGCATGTCAGAGAGAATCACATTATTTCCAAGGTGCTATACTCACAAATGAATTACTCACTCACACTCACCTACAGTTCTTTTCCCCATTGTACAAATCACACATGCACAGGCTGGCTAATAATTTGAAACACTTGGTTTCCCCCATGCTTCCATGTGGTGAAAAGAACTGGTGTGGATAGTAATGATTTCCAGAGTTTTATAACCACATCTACAATTTAGTGATTTTTTCTTTCTTCTTCTAATTTCTAAGACTACATTATTGATCCACAGAAGAAATAAATGGGACATTTGTCAAGGAACCACTGAGTGATAGTATTATGCAGCTATTGGTGGCAGCTCTGTCGCTTCACATTCAGTGTTTATCTAGCATTTCTCAGAGTGGAATTAAATTGGCCTTTTTCTTTTCTATTTTCTGCTTTTTTTGACATAGTAAAAGCCTTTTATTAAGTGTCTTCGATCCACCTCCGCTGGTATTTAGGAGAGTGACCGTGAGACAACATTCAGGCTGAGATTTGCCTATAATAGAGGTAAAAATTGTGATGTTGTATACATTGTGTTGGCCCTCATTTACTGTATCAATCTTACGTAGGATCTGGTGTAGATCCTGGTGTAAAAATAAGTGTTTGCCAGATGCCATGTGTGATTTAAAAGGACAACATTTTGGCAAATTGGCCCATTGCATAATCCCTATAGTCATAGCAGTAGGTTCGTTACCTTTAATTGTCGGTGAAAGCTATTTTTAGAACAGCAGAGCAGAGCCACGAGCTGCTGAAAGCTATACGGATTTCTTGGTTTCCGTCATCAAACTCATCAAATACACAATCCAACAACTCCAAAACGTTCTGGTGGACAAGTTGTGACCTGCACATTCACCACGCTATGAGATAATAATGGAAGATTACAAGACAGAGTTGATTTTGATTTTGATTTCGTAAATGCAGAGACTGCTTGCTGAAAAACTGTCCCTGAAGGCAACGCGCATCAGCGGTTTTGCATGGATTTACCTCTAAAACGACTCCGTCTAGTAACGTTCTGTTATTATCTCATTGCGTGGTGAATGTGCAGGTCACAACTTGTCAACTACCGTATTTTGGAGTTTTTGGATTGTGTATTTGATGTGTTTGATGAGGTAAACCAAGAAATTCCATTAGCCTCCGTAGCGTACTGTAGCTCTGAGCAGCTCTCCCGTTCTAAGAATAGCTTACACCGACAAATTAAGGTAACAATACTGCTATGACTATAGCGATTATGGCAATGGGGCAATTTGCCAAAATGTTGAACTATCCCTTTAAGAAAGGGTGTAAAATTTTGGTGGCGTACATGTAGATGAATCTGGCGGCTGAAAATGATCGTAATTGAAAGGGCATGCACTGATATATACTTCCTTTAGAGGCCTCGTCCTGCCCCTTTACCACCCATTACCACATTCAGCAGGGAGAGGGCGGCATTTCAATGACCTAATATAGTGATAAACTTTGTGATTGTTGAATGCGGAATCACTGGTGGATGGCAGCTGCTACAATCAGTTGCACCTATCACATTAGGAAACCCTTCGCTCTATTAAAATACTTATTTAATTACAGTTTGCTGAACATAAATGTTCGGGAAATAAATGTATGAAAGCCACTTTATAGCCGCCAGCACTAATGGCATGGTTTGGCCAATGGAGGGCTGCTCCCTGCTGAAAGGCCCTGGTGGCCAAAAACTCTGTTGTGAACAACACCTCCACCTGAACCGGCATCTCATCAGAGCGACTTGTTTCTCTCTTCAATCAGAGCTCCGGCGTCCGGCTGAGAAAGAGACGGAGAGGCCGTTCATCGCTCATCGCTCTCCTGCAGGGGATCTTGTCACTGGAGGAAGTTTCTCTGGCGTCTCAGTGATGTGTACTGCTCTCACAATAATAGGTCTGTCATTGACTGCTTAAACACCTGACTGGATGAGTATCATCACACTTCATATCTGTCAGGCAGGTATAGCCTTTAATTCACCTCAGTCGCTCAACAAAAAAGTGGAGTTAAGTTCTCAACACAGATTTCCTATTCTTAAATGATGAAGGTGGCTGTATACTTGTTTATTTTCAGCAACAGCAAAAACATGAAGTCTGTATCCCTGCATCAATATGATCCATTAGTAATGAACCCACACAGTCATGCTGTGCCTTGCATGTTATAAATGCCAATACTTGCGTCAGTTTTGGGGTACACCCATTTTTTGTACGCATGTTTGATGAATGAGGGCAAGCTGGTTTCCCAGGATACGGCCACACTGGAGATGTGTATAACACACAAGTTAACACAGAGAGAACTTGAAACAGGATTTGACTAGCCTGGCTAACATCAGACCTCATCTCAATGTATTGAGATTTGGTCTGGGAACCACCCGTTCATTTTTTCGGATTTGAGGCGTGGTTTACGAAAGCCCAGAGCCGTTTACTGGGCGCTCAAATGCGTTTGTACATAGCTTATAGCCAATCGTATCAATCATACCCGATGACGTATGTAGAGCGATAGAAATCCGATGAGGTAAAAAAGCTAAGCGTTGCTCTTTTTTCAAAATAAACTTACGGTCTAAACTACTTTCTTACGCTGCATTGAAAGGTAAAGCGTGTACTGTCATGTTGGATTGACAAGTTATCAACAAAGTTGCTTCAGTGTGTCGTCATTGTCTTGCTGCCCCCCTCCCCTGTTTTGTGATTGGCTCCCTCATTGAGGGAAGAATTGGGTCCATGGTTTCCAGGCTGACTTGCAGGGGGGGCGACCCCTATTGCGAAGGACCACCATTCTGAAAATCCCAGAAGGGCCGTCATTCCGAATGTGTTTTATTTTGAAAATTGACCGGATTCTCTCGTGTTTCTGTGTGTGTGACTTCCTGCCCGACACGATCGCCCGCGGCAAATAGACCAGACCCCCCCCCCTTCGAAATTTCACCCAGGCACGAGCCTGATGCAGCCGCGGCGCTCCTGCTCTGTGCTTTGGTTGGGTTTAGGCAATGTGGAAAGGAGTTGGTTAAGTTTAGTGAAAAGATCAGGTAGAGGCCAAGAATGTCTCTGCTAAAATGCAGCTCCTCCAGGAGACGAACCCTGACCTCCCGCACCGGAGGCAGATGCATTTGCTGTGCCAGGTGCCAGGTGCCTTAATCGTTTCGATGGCGGACATTTTTTCAGGTTCGGAATGGCACTCCTTTTCAGAAAATAGTCAAGGGCCGGCATTCCATGAAAGTAAACGTTCGGAATGGCGGCCCTTTGGAATGGCACCCTGGACCCGACTTGCAGAGCAAATAAAATCACACGCAAATCATGCAGCATGGGTATACCCAGGCTAGGATTTGACAGCATATAACACCATCCATTTAACAGGTGTGCATTCAACACGTTCTCACTCCCAGTGCGTCAACAGCCTGACGAACGGTCACTGTCCCTCATCGTCACATGTCTGACTCATTAGGTGCCCGTTTTTCGTCAGGTTTTGACGCGCTCGGCTTTCAGTTGATTCCAATGCAGTTCCCTTTGCGGCGATATGTGACGCTCAGAGCAAGTGATCCAGCCGACCGGCTGCGGCACTGAAAGACGCTGTGAGCAGAGGAAAACTTTTTTTTTTTTTTTTTTTAACTTCTCCTTAAATCTTTATTGAACCTGATGCTGCTGTGTCTGACGTAGCTTTCGGCAAGGACGTCCTTTCGGTTATTTATTTATTTATTTATTTATTTAGTGATCATGGTGTTTGGTGCAGAATAATCAATCAATAAATAAATAAATTACGTCCTTGTCGGAAACTGCGTCAGACCAGGAGGGGGGGGGGGGGGGGGGGGTTGAGGATTATACAGGTGAAGACCACTTCCGCGTTCAAAAAGCTGCTCTGTTTAATCAATATTCTGAAGAAAGATCTGATTATTAGCCACAATGCTGTAACCATCCAAGGAAGACTGTGTAACAATATTATGTGCTTCTGCTGAGTCCAAAAGCCCTTCGTAATATCAACTTTATTTTAAGAAAACACGCTTTGTTTCCAATGTCATATCACAGAGAAGCACTACATTACCCATAATCCTCATATTTATCAGCGACGTGTCTGATTGGTTGAGCTTGCTGTTACCAGCAAATGAAAAAATAAAACAAATTGGCTTATATTATTTTCTTAGTAACTAAAAGGTCTTAACATCTTTTTTGTTTTCAACATTGAATAAAAAAAGGGTGCTATATTGTTAAAATTCAACAATAAAGTGCATAAAAGTTGGCTTGACTTCTTTCTTTTTTTCTTTTTTTTCATAATTTTCACCAGCATCTTTCTGGTCCACATCACATCACATTTATTGTAATTTTTAATTCAATGAGTGACATTTTATTTTTTATCTGAAAAACATTGGTAACCCTTTCTTTTACAGTCCCCTAATTACTGTGTATTTACTGTGTAATTACAAGGTAATAGAAAGAAATTACAAGGTAACTAACACTGGTAAAATGATGGTAACTACAGAGTAAATACTAACTAATTGCCTTGAAATATCTCAACTATTACTAAAGAACAACACTGCATTAATGGGTAATTACTACCGTCATTATGAAGGTAACTACAGTAAAATAAACGCAATTACAATGTAAAAGGAGAGAAATTACATCCCATTTACCTGGTAGTATAATCCAATATCTCACCTGTCCATCGTGTTACTAAGTTATTGAGCTGTTTTGGCTGGTAATAACTTTGCTCATTCATTTATCATGCCTGATTTTATTTAGTACTTACCTGGCAAATATGCCATCAGAGTCGTCTTGTTAATTAAACCTTCTGTAGTGTTACCAGGTAAAACCTGTATATTTACCAAGCAAATAAGATGAAAGTGTGCTGTAAAAGAAAGCGTGGCTTCTTTCCACAGTATTACCAGTTTATTACTATGTAATTAAGCCAAGACTGTTCAGTTTTACACATTTTCGTTTCTCAACATTACCATGTATTTTCTGTAGCATTACTAGGTAAAACACATCTATTTACCAAGTAAATAAGATGAAAGTGTGCTGTAAAAGAAAGCGTGGCTTCTTAACAGTTTATTACTATGTTATTAAACCAAGACTGTTCAGTTTTACATATTTTTGTTTCTCAACTTTACCATGTATTTTCTATAGTGTTACCTGGTAAAACACATCTATTTACCAAGCAAATAAGATGAAAGTGTGCTGTAAAAGAAAGCGTGGCTTCTTACCAGTTTATTACTATGTAATTAAACCAAGACTGTTCAGTTTTACACATTTTCGTTTCACAACATTACCATGTATTTTCTATAGTGTTACCAGGTAAAACACATCTATTTACCAAGCAAATAAGATGAAACTGTGCTGTAAAAGAAAGCGTGGCTTCTTACCAGTTTATTACTATGTAATTAAACCAAGACTGTTCAGTTTTACATATTTTTGTTTCTCAACTTTACCATGTATTTTCTGTAGCATTACTAGGTAAAACACATCTATTTACCAAGTAAATAAGATGAAACTGTGCTGTAAAAGAAAGTGTGGCCTCTTTCCACAGTATTACCAGTTTCTTACTATGTAATTAAACCAAGACTGTTCAGTTTTACACATTTTCGTTTCTCAACATTACCATGTATTTTCTGTAGTATTACTAGGAAAAACACATCTATTTACCAAGTAAATAAGATGAAAGTGTGCTGTAAAAGAAAGCGTGGCTTCTTTCCACAGTATTACCAGTTTATTACTATTTAATTAAACCAAGACTGTTCAGTTTTACATATTTTGCGTTCTCAACATTACCATGTCAGTTCGGATCATTTTCGGTACAGTAAGAGAACCAAATGCAAAACATAAATTTGATTGTTTATTAGGAATTTTTCTAAACCAAATGTACATGTTTTAGTCAAATGTAATTATTTTACTCACCTACTAATGTTATGTTGTACATTGTCCCTGATACAAATAAACGTATTAAACAAAACTAAACCATTATACAAAATATTAAAGAAGAGAGAAAAGAATAGGCCTAGGCCTACTGTTCTAAAGTGCTGCCTAATAAGTTAAATAAATTATTCTCAAATTAACAAAATACGGTATATAAAATAAGCCTTACAATGAATTAAATATTCACAAATAAACAAAATATATAAAACATGATTTAAAAAAAAAACTTCTCACACAACTTTTGACGGACCGACCATAGGGCAATGTGGGCAAATGCCACAACGGCTGCCTGACGATGCTCTTGGCACATTTGCAGCAGATCCACAGGTGCTGGAGCCCGTGCGCAACACGGCCAGAGAGAGAGAGAGAAAGAGAGAGAGACGGACAGACAGAGGGACAGGCAGACAGACAAACACAGAGAGAGGAGCCACCGCCCCCGCCCCCACCCCTCCTACAAGCAGGAAGGCATGCTGGTGTAGACTACTCTGAGGAGAAAATAAAGGACAACATTGCTTTAGATAAAATAAAACAGATTTATTATTGACTGAGAACGGTTCCTATCATTGTAATGGCAAGAACACATGCTTGAGCTTTACACATGTCTTTACACTGTTTTCAGCCAATATATATATATATATATAATATTATTAGCCTACCTTTTGCAGCAGGTAACGCACACGCACATGCACGCACATGCACACACACGCGCACACACACGCGCACACACACACACACACACACACACACACACACACACACACACACACACACACACACACACACACACACACACACACACACACACACCTGTTGCTGTGCTGTCTCTGTTCCTCTGTTTTTGTACTCTGCTGCCTGGTTGTTCTTTTGGGCTCAAGCGAACATGGACGGCCCAATCCGACCAGAACCAGCGCTGGTTCGTGCCGAGAAAAAAAAAACCGCCTGATGTCGTCGCTACAAATAGTTACCTTGGTTACCTGGCTGTTAGCCAATAAAACACGGAGGAGGAGTCTCCGCTTCCACAACACTTCTCTCTGATTGGTCGTGGCGTCGTGCCTGTGTTGCATTCACTGTGACTGGGAAATTACAAAACTACCATCTCACTTCTGTTTAACTCCGTCTGAGAAAACAATAAGAAATGTTCGGGGCTAGAGCCAGGAATGCCCAGGCCAGGCGACGCCACTACATGTATTTGTATTGAACCGTTTCGGTACGGGGCGTTCGGTTCGGTACAACGCTGAGCACGGGTGAGAAGTTGTGTGTGTTTACAGTCCGACTGCAGCTACATGTGCAGCCCGTTTGCGTCGTGGCTAATGCTACCGCTAGCAAGAAAACAGAGGCTTGAGGACCCCCCTGCTTGTAGGCACAGTCTGCCTGTCCCTTTGTCTGTCTGTCCGTCTCTCTCTCTCTCTCTCTCTGGCTGTGTTGCAAAAGTTGTGTGAGAATTTTTTTTTTAATCATGTTTTATATTTTTTGTTTATTTGTGAATATTTTATTCATTGTACGGCTTATTTATACCGTATTTTGTTAATTTGAGAATAATTTATTTAACTTATTAGGCAGCACTTTAGGCCTATTCTTTTCTCTTTTTTTATATTTTGTATAGGCCTAATGGTTTAATAAGTTTATTTGTATCAGGGACAATGTACAACATAACATTAGTCGGTGAGTAAAATAATTACATTTGAGCAAAACCTGTACATTTGGTTGAGAAAAATTCCTAATAAACAACAATCAAATTTGCATTTGGTTATCTTACTGTACCGAAAATTAACCGAACCGAGACCTCAAAACCGAGGTACGTATCGAACTGTGATTTTTGTGTATTGTTACTGAAAAGTCTTGGTTTAATTACACTGTAAGAAACTGGTAATACTATGGAAAGAAGCCACACTTTCTTTTACAGCACAGTTTCATCTTATTTACTTGGAAAATAGTCATGTTTTACCTGGTAACACTATTGAAAATACATGGTAATGTTGAGGATGGAAAATGTGTAAAACTGAAGAGTCTTGGTTCAATTACACAGTAAGAAACTGGTAATACTGTGGAAAGAGGCCACACTTTCTTTTACAGCACACTTTCATCTTACTTACTTGGTAAATAGACATGTTTTACCTGGTAACACTACAGAAAATAAATGGTAATGTTGAGAAACGAAAATATGTAAAACTGAACAGTCTTGGTTTAATTACATAGTAATAAACTGGTAATACTGTGGAAAGAAGCCACGCTTTCTTTTACAGCACAGTTTCATCTTATTTACTTGGAAAATAGTCATGTTTTACCTGGTAACACTACAGAAAATACATGGTAATGTTGAGAATGGAAAATATGTAAAACTGAACAGTACTGGTTTAATTACATAGTAAGAAACTGGTAATACTGTGGAAAGAGGCCACACTTTCTTTTACAGCACAGTTTCATCTTATTTACTTGTAAATAGATGTGTTTTACCTAGTAATGCTACAGAAAATACATGGTAAAGTTGAGAAACAAAAATATGTAAAACTGAACAGTCTTGGTTTAATTACATAGTAATAAACTGGTAAGAAGCCACGCTTTCTTTTACAGCACACTTTCATCTTATTTACTTGGTAAATAGATGTGTTTTACCTAGTAATGCTACAGAAAATACATGGTAATGTTGAGAAACGAAAATATGTAAAACTGAACAGTCTTGGTTTAATTACATAGTAATAAACTGGTAATACTGTGGAAAGAAGCCACGCTTTCTTTTACAGCACACTTTCATCTTACTTACTTGGTAAATAGACATGTTTTACCTGGTAACACTACAGAAAATAAATGGTAATGTTGAGAAACGAAAATATGTAAAACTGAACAGTCTTGGTTTAATTACATAGTAATAAACTGGTAATACTGTGGAAAGAAGCCACGCTTTCTTTTACAGCACAGTTTCATCTTATTTACTTGGAAAATAGTCATGTTTTACCTGGTAACACTACAGAAAATACATGGTAATGTTGAGAATGGAAAATATGTAAAACTGAACAGTACTGGTTTAATTACATAGTAAGAAACTGGTAATACTGTGGAAAGAGGCCACACTTTCTTTTACAGCACAGTTTCATCTTATTTACTTGTAAATAGATGTGTTTTACCTAGTAATGCTACAGAAAATACATGGTAAAGTTGAGAAACAAAAATATGTAAAACTGAACAGTCTTGGTTTAATTACATAGTAATAAACTGGTAAGAAGCCACGCTTTCTTTTACAGCACACTTTCATCTTATTTACTTGGTAAATAGATGTGTTTTACCTAGTAATGCTACAGAAAATACATGGTAATGTTGAGAAACGAAAATATGTAAAACTGAACAGTCTTGGTTTAATTACATAGTAATAAACTGGTAATACTGTGGAAAGAAGCCACGCTTTCTTTTACAGCACAGTTTCATCTTATTTGCTTGGTAAATAGATGTGTTTTACCTGGTAACACTATAGAAAATACATGGTAATGTTGTGAAACGAAAATTTGTAAAACTGAACAGTCTTGGTTTAATTACATAGTAATAAACTGGTAAGAAGCCACGCTTTCTTTTACAGCACACTTTCATCTTATTTACTTGGTAAATAGATGTGTTTTACCTAGTAATGCTACAGAAAATACATGGTAATGTTGAGAAACGAAAATGTGTAAAACTGAACAGTCTTGGCTTAATTACATAGTAATAAACTGGTAATACTGTGGAAAGAAGCCACGCTTTCTTTTACAGCACACTTTCATCTTATTTGCTTGGTAAATATACAGGTTTTACCTGGTAACACTACAGAAGGTTTAATTAACAAGACGACTCTGATGGCATATTTGCCAGGTAAGTACTAAATAAAATCAGGCATGATAAATGAATGAGCAAAGTTATTACCAGCCAAAACAGCTCAATAACTTAGTAACACGATGGACAGGTGAGATATTGGATTATACTACCAGGTAAATGGGATGTAATTTCTCTCCTTTTACATTGTAATTGCGTTATTATTTTACTGTAGTTACCTTCATAATGACGGTAGTACCCATTAATGCAGTGTTGTTCTTTAGTAATAGTTGAGATATTTCAAGGCAATTACTTAGTATTTACTCTGTAGTTACCATAATTTTTACCAGTGTTAGTTACCTTGTAATTTCTTTCTATTACCTTGTAATTACACAGTAAATACACAGTAATTAGGGGACTGTAAAAGAAAGGGTTACCAAAACATTATTATGAATTCAAGGGTCAGAGGTCACTGGTGTTAAATTTAACCTTTTTGACCCTGTTTCCTTGAATAAATCACTAAGACTTTGATGCGGGAAGCTGAGATTTTGATTTGATTTTGTTCAGAGCACTAGGGACAAAGTTTCTGTAGAATTTCAGACTTGTCGGACGTCCAGAAGGGTCACAGCTGACCATCCAGGCTCGTTTCTCGGCCTTCAAAGCCTAGATTTTGAAGCCTTTTGTCTAATAACGTCTACATCCTTGGGGTTATAAGGCTGAAAGTTTCATGCATTTGTCCGGGGCCTAAGGCCATCCACCGTGTGCAATTTCAAACCCGTGCGACCTTCACAAGTGTCAAAGGTCGCTGATCTGTGACCTTTTTGACCCCGTTTCCTTGAATAAAACACCAAGACTTTGATGCAGGAAGATGAGCTTTTAATATGTGGTCCAGAATGTCTAGTAGATTGTGTGTGCAAAAGATTCAGAGCTCTGTGACATTCAGAAGGGTCACAAATAGCCAAAAAGCAATGCTCCTTTCTCTGACCTCATATTAAAGGAGAAATGCAATTCTTTAATAGCTTCCAGATGCTTTGGCCTATCAGGCTGAATTTTTAGCTAAAGGAGCTGGTGTACGATCAGGAAGTAGGGGAGCTGTGAATAAAGCCAATTGGTAAGTGTCAAAGGTCACAGGGGTCAAACATCAAAGTGAATCCAGCCATTCCTGCTTTTTCTCAACAAAACATACACGCTTTAAGTTATCATCATGAAATATTAATAGGTTGTATATCAGAGAGTCCTCTATCAGAATATTTTGGTCCCGTTGCTCTAGGGGCCCCAGGGGGTCCCGGGGGGCCACTTGGCTTTCCCATGCTCCCACAGAGTTGGGTCTCGGGGTGATGGATAAGGGCCTCACCATGAGTCCACAGGCCAAGTTTCAAGTGATTTGGTCGGTTTCTATGGAAACGGCGGCCTCAAGGATACAGAGGAATGCGACTGTTTGAAGCCCCGCCTCTCGAAAAGTAATGGCTCAATCAGGACCAAACACACATCTACGCGTTCGTCTTGGGCCCCCGAACCATATATTACGAAATCAGAACTGTACGACTTTTGGAAATGTGTTTTGTCTATTTCGGCTTTTCTGACTAAGAGGGTCTCTCAAGCTTTAAGTCTGACAGACTCTGAGACTGAAAAGCCGAAATAGACAAAACACATTTCCAAAAGTCGTGCAGTTCTGATTTCGTAATATATGGTTCGGGGGCCCAAGACGAACGCGTAGATGTGTGTTTGGTCCTGATTGAGCCATTACTTTTCGAGAGGCGGGGCTTCAAACAGCCGCATTCCTCTGTATCCTTGAGGCCGCCGTTTCCATAGAAACCGACCAAATCACATGAAACTTGGCCTGTGGACTCATGGTGAGGCCCTTATCCATCACCCCGAGACCCAACTCTGTGGGAGCATGGGAAAGCCAAGTGGCCCCCCGGGGCCCCTGGGGCCCCTAGAGCAACGGGACCAAAATATTCTGATAGAGGACTCTCTGATATACAACCTATTAATATTTCATGATGATAACTTAAAGCGTGTATGTTTTGTTGAGAAAAAGCAGGAATGGCTGGATTCACTTTGATGTTTGACCCCTGTGACCTTTGACACTTACCAATTGGCTTTATGCACAGCTCCCTAACTTCCTTGATCGTACACCAGCTCCTTTAGCTAAAAATTCAGCCTGATAGGCCAAAGCATCTGGAAGCTATTAAAGAATTGCATTTCTCCTTTAATATGAGGTCAGAGAAAGGAGCATTGCTTTTTGGCTATTTGTGACCCTTCTGAATGTCACAGAGCTCTGAATCTTTTGCACACACAATCTACTAGACATTCTGGACCACATATTAAAAGCTCATCTTCCTGCATCAAAGTCTTGGTGTTTTATTCAAGGAAACGGGGTCAAAAAGGTCACAGATCAGCGACCTTTGACACTTGTGAAGGTCGCACGGGTTTGAAATTGCACATGGTGGATGGCCTTAGGCCCCGGACAAATGCATGAAACTTTCAGCCTTATAACCCCAAGAATGTAGACGTTATTAGACAAAAGGCTTCTAAATCTAGGCTTTGAAGGCCGAGAAACGAGCCTGGACGGTCAGCTGTGACCCTTCTGGCTTCCGGTGTGATGGCAGCAGAGTGACGCCGACTGTTCTCTCCGAGCGTCCACAAATGGATTAAATACCTTAATGCGAGAGCTTTTTTGAAACACCGCTGTGAGTAAATGATCAGTACCTGAGATTTAATAAGAGGAAAGCGCAAAGCACTGCACAACTTGATGCGCACCAGGAGAGTTACCTCACGTGAACGCCAAACAATGAGCCAACTTTCCGACGCTGCTCTTGACTGCAAAGACTCTGAAACGCTTGCACAATTCATTGAAACTGCACTGTCAAAGCACTTTAAAGATGCGGATGATGTTGCTAAGGAACGTTTCAGTCGGCTAGAGAAAAAAGTCGACACAATGCAGTCTACTCTGAATCGCCAAGCTGAGCAGCTAAAATCACTGCACGCCACTGTGGGGAAGATTGAATCCCGCGTGCAGAAGGTCGAGTCAGATTGTGCGCAAAATCAGACCAAGCTGGCCAAATACGAGGATAAACTTGTACAGATTGAAGATCGAGCACGTAGAGATAATATACTCTTGATAAATCTCAAAGAGGGAATCGAGGCATCTAACGCCAGGCAGTATTTGTCTGCAAACCTCTCGAAATGGTTTCCTGCGCTGGCTGAACAGCCTCCAGAAATAATGCGTGCGCACAGGGTTGGTGCACCAAGAGATTCTTCTTCAAAACCTCGACCACTAATCCTAAAGTGTTTGAGATTCACCGACCGGGACAGAATCCTCAACGAGTCTAGAAGGCATCCAGTCACGGTAGCTGGTCATCAGATAAAATTTGCGCCAGACTACAGCGAGGCCACATCCAAAAGGCGCAAGCCCTGCTATCCGGTCCTGAACAGGGCACGCCAGGCCGGCTTCCAAGCCTTCCTGCTTTACCCAGCGAGGATCTCTCTAAACCGGGGAGGTGAGCGTTACATGTTCGAGGACGTTGCCAAAGCCTCAGCGTTTCTGGATTCCGAGGCCGCAGAAGGATCAACTGGTGTGGAGTAAACCTGGATAAAAGGGACCGAAGACGCGCGCCTTGACGCAGCGGTAAGACTGTTGCTGGACTTCTCGCTTAAACTATTGACCTGACCTAATCTTGTCACACTAAGTGTGGACAATGATAAAACGGAATAACTATAGACAATAATCAAGGTCAGGAATTCCCCCCCCCCCCCCCCCCCCCCCCCACCCCCTTTTCTATTTTATTTTTTAGCCTATTAATTATCATTATTATTATTATTTTTTGTTTTTGTTTTTGCCTTTTTGGGGGGGGGGGGGGCATTAGGTGATAGCGACTCTTATCATGGACAGCCGAGGAGAACAGATTATGGACGATATCTTTATGGACACTTTTGTGTTTGTTTTTTGTTTGTTTGTTTTCTCTCTGTTTTTTTTCTTTTATGTGTTGTTGTTTGTTTGTGTGGCACCTTCTATGTACGTGTACGGGTGGGTGTGGCTCGAGGGAGGACGGGAGGGGAAAAGAGAGGAGGGAGGGAAGGGTGGGAAAATGGAAACTAAGAAGGCTGTTTTTTGTTGTATCCTTATGCATTTGAAAATGAAGAAGAAATATATGTATCTTGTTTTGCACTTGATTTTTAGGTTGGTTTAATGAATAGTACAAAATTAAGAATTATTTCTTGGAATGTGAATGGAGCAAACAATCAGGTTAAACGTGGAAAAATATTAAAGCATTTAAAAAGATTCTCCCCAGATATCGCCTTTCTCCAAGAAACACATGTAAAAACAGAGAAACTCAGTCATCTAAAAAGAGAATGGGTGGGTGAGGTACTTGGTGCTGGACACTCTACAAAGAGAGCTGGTGTTGCTGTTCTGTTTAATAAAAAATTAAACCTCACAGTTAACAATGTATTAAGTGACCCTTTCGGGAGATATATTTTTATTAATGTTTCTGTGGAGTCAAACAACTTTACTCTAGCAAATGTATATGCACCTAATGAAGACTGTCCAGGTTTTTTCAGCACAATTGAGAGTAAATTAGTAGATTTTGGTGACTCAACAATTATATTTGGGGGAGATCTAAATTTAACATTAAACCCATACGTTGATAAAAGTGGGAAGATAAACCAGCCGAAAAAATCTGTATTTACGTTATCCAAGTTAATGAATGCTGTTGGGCTTGTTGATATCTGGAGAACACTACACCGTGATGTAAGAGACTATACTTTTTACTCCCATAGACATCAAACTTTCTCAAGAATTGATTTGTTCCTAATTTCTCAAGATATTGTTAAAAATGTGACACAAAGTTTAATACATCCAATTGTGGTATCTGATCATAGTCCTATTCAGATTGACCTTGAATTAAAAACAGCATCAGTGTGCTTTAAACAGTGGAAGGTCAACGATTCTCTGTTCAGAGATCCAGAAATTAAGAAACAAATAAGTGAATACATTCACACATTTATGGATATTAACAAAAACTCCATAAATGATCTGCCAATGATATGGGAAGCATTAAAATGTTGCCTTAGAGGAGAGTTAATTAAGATCGGTAGCTTCAAGAAGAAGACACAGCAGCAAGAGGAAAGCAAATTGTTAACCAAAATTAAGCTGTTACAAAGTTCATTGTCCAACGAATACAAGAATGAAATATGGACAGAACTGTGTAAACTAAAAATGAAATATGATGACATTATAAGAGGAAAAATTGAATATAAACTAAAGAGAGCAAAATTGAATGAGTATGAAAGTGGGGAGAAGGCAGGAAAGCTGCTAGCCTCAAGACTGAAAAAACAGATGACAAAAAATAAAATTTCTAGTATTAGATTACCGAATGACTCGATATCCTTCGATCCAGATCAAATAAACAAAACTTTTACTGAATTTTACAAAAACCTTTATGAGTCTGAAGGTGATGATAACCCTGAGTCATTAGAAAGTTTTTTTAATAATGTAAAGCTTCCCTTCTTAACAGAAGAGGAAAAACATACATTAGAGCAGCCCATAACTCTATCTGAAATAAATCAAGCCATAAATTATTTTGCAAAAAACAAATCTCCAGGCCCTGATGGTTATAATGCAGAGTTCTATCAGGAATTCAGTGGGGATCTATCACCTCTTCTTTTGCAGATGTATCAAGCATCATATGAAAACGTCAGTTTTCCACCGTTATTTAATCATTCACACATTACATTAATCCATAAAAAAGGTAAAGACCCTCTTTTGTGCAAGAACTATCGTCCAATATCTCTAACCAACCTGGATAATAAAATCCTGGCCAAAGTTCTTGCAGCAAGATTATTTAAGGTAATTGGAAAGCTGATACATAGTGACCAAACAGGTTTCATGAAGAAACGATACTCATCTGATAATACAAGGAAATTATTTAATATCATACAACATTCAAAAAAGCTCTCTTTGTCAGCTGCACTGTGTACTATTGACGCTGAAAAAGCGTTTGACCGCATTGAATGGTCATTCTTGTTTAATGCTCTACAGAAATATGGGTTCGGCACTGACTTTATACAGTGGATCAAAATGCTCTACCACAATCCTATGGCTTCAGTAAGAACGAATGACTCCCTTTCAAAACCTTTCACTTTACATCGAGGCGCAAAACAAGGCTGCCCAATTTCAGGTCTCCTTTTTAATTTAGTTATTGAGCCTTTAGCCGAGAAAATAAGATCTGAAAATAATATTAAAGGAATATATATTGGAAGTCAAACATATAAAATATCACTGTACTGTGATGACATAATTTTGTATTTAACATGTAGAATCCTCTCTTCTTCATCTTACACAAATCATTACTCAGTATGGCCTCCTGTCAGGATATAAGGTTAATTGGGAGAAATGTGAATTGATGCCCTTAAATAATATCTGTACTATCACATGTATACGGAATACCAAAATAAAATGGAAACAAACAGAATTAACATATCTGGGACTAAAAATTACATCAAGTATCTATCAAACAAGAGATATTAATCTCACTCAAACCTATAATAAAATAAGAGCAAATATTGACCGTTGGTCAAGCCTTCCCATATCTCTGTGGGGTCGAGTAAATATTATAAAAATGAACATTCTCCCTACTGTCAACTATATTTTGAGAATGCTTCCCATTATCATACAAAAAGCCTGGTTTGATGACTTACATAAAGTGATTTTAGCATTTATTTGGCATGGTAAAAAGGCGCGATGCTCATACTTGAGGATGTCAAATCCATACAAAAAAGGTGGTCTGCAGCTCCCTAACTTTTTTCATTATTATTTATCATTTGGCTGCCAGCAAGTAAACATGTTTTTTGATCCCGGTGTGACTAAAGACTGGAAAACCATTGAGGAGAATATGTTACAAAGCTTAAATATTGACTCAGGATGTCTATATTACATGAAAACATTACCAAAGGTATTGACTGGAAGTCCTATTGAAGTGTCATTTAATATTTTAAAGTCATGTGTAAAGGTCTTAAGAATTGATTCAGATACTTCAATAAATCAGCCAATATGGCAGAACCCAAATATAACAGTGAACAAAAAGGTTATTAATTGGAAAAAGTGGAAAGATAATGGAGTAACTAGGCTTTGTCACATACTCTCTAATAATAATTGTAACTGTTTTAAAAGCTTTGATGAGCTAACCACTGATTATAATATTCCAAAGAGTGAGTACTTGAACTATATTACCTTGCGGCACTCTATTGAAAAATGTGTGTCGAGAGACAAGCTGAGAATTTCTGTACACACATTTGAAAAAGTTCTTTACAGTCATAACCTGCCAAATAAAAATGCAGTTAAATTATGGTATTCAACTTTGAATGATAGTATTGGCAATCAATTTGATGTTTGTGCAAAAAATGGGCCAGAGATCTGCATAAACCAGAGGAAGAGCTGTCCTGGAACGATATATGGAAAAATGCAAGACAACCATTTCGATGTATAAAAAATAAACTAAGACAATTCAAAATACTCAATAGATTATACTACACACCATCAAAATTATTTACAATGGGCTTCCAAGAAGACAGTAAATGTCTAAAATGCGGTAATACTGATGGAACTTTGTTTCATTTACTTTGGGATTGCCATAAAATAAAATAAATTTGGTTTGGTACAACAAAACACGCTATGAACTATATTAACATAACTATCCCAATAACACCAGAATCATGTATATTAGGAGATTTACATAATTTCACCAAGGTTCCACAAAAGGACAAGAAAGTGTTCCTCTCTTTATGCATGATCACAAAAAATTTTTTGTTTGAGGTCACTTATGAAGTGTGTAGTTATAGCGCCTGAGACCATTTAAGGGGTGGAGGGGTGGGGGTTTGGAAGGGACTGGAAGTGTGCTCTATGTTCGTCCCCTTGTGTTTTGCTTTCATTTTTGGTTCTGTTGTTATTGTGTTGTTTTTGTTTTGTTTTATTTTTGTTATTGTTTTCTTATTTGTCTGTCTCTTCTCTTTATAGTGTTATTATTATTGTTTGGAATATGTTTGTGTGTTTAAATAAATTTAAAAAAAAAAAGAAAAAAAAAGCTGTGACCCTTCTGGACGTCCGACAGGTCTGAAATTCTACAGAAACTTTGTCCCTAGTGCTCTGAACAAAATCAAATCAAAATCTCAGCTTCCCGCATCAAAGTCTTAGTGATTTATTCAAGGAAACAGGGTCAAAAAGGTTAAATTTAACACCAGTGACCTCTGACCCTTGAATTCATAATAATGTTTTTCAGATAAAAAATAAAATGTCACTCATTGAATTAAAAATTACAATAAATGTGATGTGATGTGGACCAGAAAGATGCTGGTGAAAATTATGAAAAAAAAGAAAAAAAGAAAGAAGTCAAGCCAACTTTTATGCACTTTATTGTTGAATTTTAACAATATAGCACCCTTTTTTTATTCAATGTTGAAAACAAAAAAGATGTTAAGACCTTTTAGTTAGGCTACTAAGAAAATAATATAAGCTCAATTTGTTTTATTTTTTCATTTGCTGGTAACAGCAAGCTCAACCAATAAGACACGTCGCTGATAAATATGAGGATTATGGGTAATGTAGTGCTTCTCTGTGATATGACATTGGAAACAAAGCGTGTTTTCTTAAAATAAAGTTGATATTACGAAGGGCTTTTGGACTCAGCAGAAGCACATAATATTGTTACACAGTCTTCCTTGGATGGTTACAGCATTGTGGCTAATAATCAGATCTTTCTTCAGAATATTGATTAAACAGAGCAGCTTTTTGAACGCGGAAGTGGTCTTCACCTGTAGAATCCTCAACCCCCCCCCCCCTCCTGGTCTGACGCAGCTTCCGACAAGGATGTAATTTATTTATTTATTGATTCTGCACCAAACACCATGATCACTAAATAAATAAATAACCGAAAGGACGTCCTTGCCGAAAGCTACGTCAGACACAGCAACGTCAGACACAGCAGCATCAGGTTCAATAAAGATTTAAGGAAAAGTTTAAAAAAAAAAAAAAAAGTTTTCCTCTGCTCACAGCGTCTTTCAGTGCCGCAGCCGGGTCGGCTGGATCACTTGCTCTGAGCGTCACATATCGCCGCGAAGGGAACTGCATTGGAATCAACTGAAAGCCGAGCGCGTCAAAACCTGACGAAAAACGGGCACCTAATGAGTCAGACATGTGACGATGAGGGACAGTGACCGTTCGTCAGGCTGTTGACGCACTGGGAGTGAGAACGTGTTGGTGCATTAGCCTAACTGTACACAGAACCTGCAACGTCATCACTGTGTGTGCTGCACTCAGCAGGACATTGTGTAACTTCTCCTGTTATCTATTCACGAAAATCGATTATTTGGTTCAAAAGTATGTTTTTCATTAACAGTAATCCCCCCCATCAACAAACTGAAGTGTTCCTTTCAGCTCATATCATTCATATCTACATGGAGCGGTTAAGCTCGGTGCTGGCTGCCATGTCGTGTCGCCATGTTTTTACGTTCGGAGGCAGCGTGACGGTGGGAAACCACGGAAACTCAGCGGAGACACCGGAGCTGTCGGCTCAGGTCGAGGTGGTGTCTGTGAAAAGTCACCACGGTAACGCAGTGAGGAGGAATGGAGCGTTACACTGATGCTGCATTCATGTGCAGTCGGACAGACGGCCGTCAGTAACAAACCAGATGTCATTTTAGTCACAGAAGTCGAGAGAAAGCCGGTAAAACGTGGGTCAGGTAAACAATATGTTTTGTTTATGCCATTACGTGCAGCGTCTGTTGTCCGTCTGCCGTCTGCCCAGTTTCACGTGAATGCAGCATGAAAAATACGATTGAGTTGCTTGTGATATACAACCGCAACGCTAGATGGGAGTAATTCCTACACAATGCACCTTTAAGTAAGCAAAGCTCTGGAATCTCTGGGAGCACAATAAAACTCCAGCGTTATCATGTATCAACTGGTGATGCTAATTACCAGTGATAAATAAATGGCAATAATAATCAACAAAGCACTGTTTCAACATGATAAATACCTTGAGGATAAAAATGGATTGTGGTTTATTATCTAACCTGTGTCTTCAAAGAGAAGCAAATTCTAGACCTCCATTATATATTTTCTATTACATGTGACATTGCTAAATTAATTTGTGTTTATTCTAAGGGCCACATATCAAACCTGGGGCCAGACAGCAAAGACAAACTGTACAAGTCTGGGAGAGAAAGAGTTGCAGCGTTACACTGTTGTAACGAGGGGTTTGCTTGTTTGTTGTAGGCCCGGGGCAACCAACAGGTTAATCTGGCCATTGACATTCACAGTATATCAGAGATGTGAGGCACTAGGCTCTGTGAAATGATGTCACCGGATAGGGCTGATTAGGATTAATTCACCCAGCTGATTCCTTGCTATTTCAAATCAAATGTGTTCCTAAAAGATGATGTGTTTTGCCAACGTTTTTCAGCAGCCTAATAAGCAATTTGAATAATATTACGCACAAGATTTTAATATTTGACAGTACCCAACATACAATTAGGCATGTAAAATGGTAGAAACCAAACTCCATGAATAAAAACATGCTGCCGGTCCTGTTTAAAGCTCAATTAAAATGCAAGCCCTTTTATATGCAGCCTGTGTGGACAGCTGGATTTATTAAAATAGAAGTGCATCTCCAACACGTGAGGCGGACGACTCCTCTGAAGAATTCTTTAATGCTTATTGTAATTATATTTACCTCTTGAGATGTTAGGCAGTGTGAGGCTCATGGCTTCAAATCCTGCAGGCTCCTCCCTGGAATATCAGCAACGTAATTATCAGTGTGTCCTTATACTGTACATGAAGCCGCGCATTGTGTCACATTTCACCATTTTATTTTAACTCACTCACATCCAGAGAGTGTGGAGCCACTCACGCAGTTGTAAAAGAGGTTGAATAAGGAGGAATAAATTATCAGTAGGTGCAGTGTGGGCTGGCGCCAGTCATAGCCAATCACATCAGCTTGTCTCATTCCTTTTAAAAGCAGCGTGCTCTTCTCTATGGGGACCTGACAGTTGTGTAATGGATGAGGAGCCGGGCAGTGCCATGGCAAGGAAAAAAAAAAAAGAAAAAGAAAAATGGATGTTCTCATCCAGGAAGTGCAGAGTTGAAAGGTGGAGAATATTCTGCAGTGTCACACCAGCTCTCTTTGTCTGTTAGTAACACAATGATACACAATCAATAGCTACATGCAGCATTATATAAATGTCCATGTTCTCACACAGTTCAGAGAGCACTGGCCTTGATGTTGTGACACTTCGCTGTCTCTCATCGTGGATAACTCATCCAGACCCTCAAATCCTTTTACCCCATGGAAAATCAGCCTCGTTTGTTTACCTCCAGGGCTGAGTTATATCTAACAATCATTCGTCACAGGACAGAGCGCCCTGTCTCTCTCTTTCATCTCGCTCCAGTTTGGCCTTGAAGTACGACCTGAATATGCTGCGTGCGCACACACAAACACACACACACACCCTCGCCTCGCTCCAATCCTCCATAGACAAAATGCACAACAAACAGGCTTTTATTTTAACTCATTCTACCTTAGAGACACAAAGCATAAACATTTGGCTGTTGTGCTTTTCATCGGTTTAGTATGCATGAGCTGATGGAGCTCGGGTAACCGCGCTCCAAGAGCAAAGAACTAATCAGGGGAGGATGATTGTTCCAACTCACCTTTCGGCAGTGCAATTTTAGGGACATTAAATGAAGTGCCAATGCAGAATTCAGAGGAGATAATATGAAATTCTGAAAACATTTGGCAGCTTTCTTTTTCCCCCCTTTTTTTTGACCACCCCCCTCTTATTCCTCTCTTTGTTAAGTGCAGCCAGACATTTACGATAACGTGTGATGTCCCTAATGCGGACATAATGGGAGAGCACCACTAATGTTGCCACGCCAACAGTGGAAATGTCACAGTTGATACACTCAGGCTTAGTCGAAGGTAATTAGCCTAAACACATGCGGACTACAGGACAGAGAGACAGAGACATTAAGCTGGAGACAGACAGACAGAGAGAGAGAGAGAGAGAGAGAGAGAGAGAGAGAGAGAGAGAGAGAGAGAGAGGGAGAGTGTCACCATGTGGGAATAAAAAGGAAGAGTGACAGAATGACAAATTTACTTGGAGTCCGTTCCTGCGTTAATGTGGCGCGGCTCTTTTGTCAATCAAAGGCTCTGAACAAAAGATGACTCATCATTTTGCCACACCAAATTACCCCTGCTTTTTTCTAACCTCTCCCCTCCTCCTCATTCCACATTAACCTAAATTGCCTCTGCTTTGCAGTTCAACATGAACCAAATGACAAGCAGCACATGCAGGGCTTTGCCTCTTTTTCCAACTCATTTCACATTCAGCCATGGAAATTAAATCAGGACAGTGGTTTTTTGACATTATTGTACCCTGGTAATGAACATAGCAATTAGGTGGTGAAAATTAATTTCGAGGAAAAAAAAAAATCCATTCAGATTTAAGACCCTTGAGCAGATTGTATTTGTGATGGTATTTCTAACCGGCTGTGGTGTAATGACAGGTGCGGCCACCCGGGGGTGCTCTTTCACACGCTCCTGCTCGCAACATGAACAGTGGCGGTGGAGTAATGCTGATTGATGTGCAGAGGCTTGGCCCTCTCTCAGCTGCTGGCGCTGGTAATTGCTTCCATCCTCCTCCCAATGCGAAGTAGCACAGTCAGAGAAAGAGAACATGTTTCCACGCTCAGCCCCTTTCTAGCAGGACAGCGCACTTCCCTGAAACCCACCATCCCACCATCCCATCCCACCACCACCACACCCCGACCCACCCTCTGAGAAGCACTCGCAAGGAAATATTCAGCAGTCATCCAGGCTGGAGCTTTGACATTTTACTCGCAGGTCTGACAGGACCTGACAGGAGCTGATGTGTGGAGTCAGGCCGGGCTAAATGTCCCACTTTCCCAGGCTGGGTTTGGTTGAGGACCTGGTGGGCCCTCTGGCCTCAGCCATGGAGAACATTTCAACAGATACAGTATTAGCTGATCTTCTCTGAGAGGTAGGAACAGGATTTGTTTTTTGTTTTTTTTCCCAGCCTTGTATCTGTCTGAATAAAGCAGTTAATGGGGAAATATGTATTTTCATGTGCCTCATTGATCATGCCGAGCCTGGGAGGAACAAGAATTAAGGCTTCAGAAAAACATGTTCACAAAGCACTTTGTCTGACTGTAACAGAAAGCCAGGCCTTTCATGCATTTTCTAAACAAAGTTAGGGATAAAGGCTGTCTGTTGCGGGGATGGGCGGGGTTATGAAGTGAGGCTTAGCACAGAAAACTTGTAATGGATTTGTTGTCTTTTGGACATCTGTTATACACCTCCTGGTCTTAGTCTGCAGCTCACCTCAGAGACATGATGTTGTCGCTTCTTTGCTTTGCTTTGTTTTGTCACAGCTACAATTAATTCCACTCCTTCTTTAAAAAGACTCAGTGTCACCACCACAAAGCCCCAAATCCACATGTAGACAAACTATTATTCAAAAACAAAGCAGCTCTTGACGACAAACATGTTTCCTGTGGCTGCTTCACACTAAAAACCTTTTTTTTTATTGGCATCTTGCAGCTACAACACAGAAATGCTTCTTATACGTTTTTATTGGTGTATCGACCTTTTATTACTGCTGTAACCCACTTCCACTACTGTATTGTGGCATAAATCACAATGATATTCAAAATCAATATTACGCACTTGTGAAAAGAGACATGTGCTGTGTTTAAGGATGTGAATACGGCCAAAGCGCAGCGAGAAGAAGAAGGAGGAAAACAGCGAGTCTGTTAAACTGTTGGAAGAACAGCGAGCCCAGGAATGTAGGTGTTGAACCAAACTCTGCATGAAAGCAAATCCTTTGTTTTGCAGGAGCTATCAAATGCTGCTACATGCAAACGTTTTCCTGGAATCTATTCCTGGTGAGCACAATGCAAAGAGATGTTTTAAATAAACTCTGCGAGCCTTTTGAAAACCAAGCCTCTTTTTCACACCTAAATACACATTGACAACCAATTTGAAAAGTTGGTGTAGGCTTTCAGATTGTTGGTTTTGGAAATGTACACAACTGGTCAGACACACACCACCCTCGGCGTGACCGTTGGGGAGCAGCTTTCAAACACTGTGTGACTTTTTCCCCAAACAGCATGTATTAAATCAGGAGCAGGACACACCCCGCTCTGATTCACACACAATGGTTTCACTCCCATGCACTCGTTGTCATCGGACAGGCGTGCATGGGTGCAGACGCGCGTGCACAGTGACTGCACGTACACACACAAGCAGAAGAAAGCCCCCCCCCCCTGCCAAACACAGCTGAAACCAATCTGGCACCAAAGGAAAGGAATCATGTACAGAATATCAGACAGGGGGGGGGAAAGAGAGAGGGAGGAGGCATGGGTGCAGATCCCGGGGGGGGCGGGTCAGGGGGACATGCCCCCCCCCATTTCAGAAAAAATATAATACCCTAAATTATTCAAAATTGAACAAATCTATTTTCTAGATGCACATCTAAAAAGAAATTATTGAAATGGTGGAACAAATAATGTTTGACAAATGTATTTCTGACTCCACATTCCATCTCTGGTCTCCTGCACTACGATCCAAATTAATGGGTAGTTTCTTCTTTCCCTAGAACCACAAAAACCCCAGTAGTCTAATCTTTGTATGACTGAATTATTCTGTGTAAGACCCTGACAAATACTCAAAGTAATGCTGCATTAGCATCAAAACAAAGTAGGCTAAATAAAAAAATGATACATAGTCTAAGAATAAAAGTGGAAAAGTCAGGGGCCCACTTAAGTATTCTTTCAAGGGGGCCAGAATTCTTAGCAACGGCCCTGCTGGTGACATCAGCAGGGCCATCAATCTTAGGGCTTCATATTTTGATGTTCATCCATATCAATTAATCATGCATCAAGTTCCATACACTGGGAGAAAAGGAAGATGGTGAGAAGAATTGGGGATCCGGGAGGGTCGGAGGGAGGCGGAAGATAAGAACGTGAGTAGAGATTACATACCCAAGACCCTTAAAATTATGATTTGCTAACACTTAAGTAATAGTGATTCGCGCTGTTGGCTGTTTAGGACAAATAAACAAGACAGGTAAGCACAATAAATGATTCCCTGTGCATCACTTTTTGAATGGCGAGCCTCTACTAAGTTGTGATGTATGGTGGCATGGTATGAGTTGCAAATGGGTAAAAAAAAAAATCACTTTTGTGTTTCCCCCAATCCTGACATGGATCTGCACCCTGGGAGGAGGAGATGATGGTAACACACCATGCTTCTCTCCGTCTCATACAGTATGATTCGAGAGGCAAGCACGAGAACACCTGCCTGACTTCATGTCCCTTTTCCTCACATTGTTGGAAAACTAATAATAAACAAAGGCGAAGCCGTGATCTACAACTTTGTCTAGATTATTTCACATTATAAAGGTGCTCCTTTTGCATGGTCGGTGGAGAAATCCTATGTGTGAACCACTGTGCAGTAACAGTTGAGCTTGAGTGAAGTGTGAAACCAGGTGACCTGAGGCTGTGTATTAGCAATCACATGCTTATTGTTTCGTTAACTACTTATTCTTCTCTTGTGTTTTGTGTTCATGAGAACCATTTATTCCACATGCAGCGTTTATGAAAGAAAATGTGCTCTCCAATGAATTATAAAATCATTCCCTGCAGACATTCACTTTATTTTCAGAGATGAGCCACAACACTGAAATAATGGTTTTAATGTTGTGGCTGATCTGTGTGTCAGCCACTGTGCACAGACTGTACACACTGTACACAATATTTCAACATGCACGGCTGTGCAGGTTTGCATATGATGACATTTACTGTATGACTTACAACTACACACAAGCCTACTCAGTCACATAGTATACAACAATGAACTACGTATATTATGAGCACCATACTCTGCACCTCTGGTGTTTTATTCTAAGTGTTGATCCATAGGATGATTAATTGTGGTTTTAAAGGAAACAAAAATCAGGTCATTGTAGTTGTACTTCTCCTGGCACAGGTCACTGAGCCAATCAGGAGAGAAGGCTTTGAGCCTCCTCTCCTGATTGGCTGATGTATAAGTAAAAAATATAGGAGATTTCATGTAAACAGTTTGAGTAACCAATTTCTACAAGTTTGGATGGTGGGTCCAGGGAAGAGTTACAGAGGTCCTGGTTGCTGGTTTTAAAGGGATAGTTCAACATTTTGGCTAATTGGCCCATTGCCATAATCGCTATAGTCATAGCAGTAGGTTTGTTACCTCTATTTGTCATTGTAAGCTCTAAAACAACTCTGTCCATTATTATCTCATAGCGTGGTGAATGTGCAGGTCACAACTTGTCCATGAGAGCGTTTTGGAGTAGTTGGATTGTGTATTTGATGAGTTTGATGAGGGAAACCAAGAAATCCTATGAGCCTCCGTAGCGTAGCTCTGAGCAGCTTGCGGCTCTGCTCCGCCGTTCTAAAAATAGCTTAGACTGACAATTAAAGGTAACAAACCTACTGCTATGACTATAGGGATTATGGCAATGGGCCAATTTGACAAAATGTTTAACTATTCCCTTATATTTATTATTAAGGCTCAGTTTCTGAATACAGACTGTGTTCACGTGTTCTCTGTAGACTGAAGGTTTGATACTTTCACAGTATAAACTCAACCTATAGTATCAAACCACACACAGACATCTACCTTTATACTTGATGGAACGTTTTAGATTCCTATAAAGTCTATAGTGCCTATTCACTCAACTTGCTCCCTTATATAGTACAAAGCTTGCTCATATTTCATAATATTATCTCATCGTAATGATGGCAAAACCCATAATGCATTGCAGCCATGTCCATTAATTAGAGCTACAGAAATAGTTGTGATTGCTTAAATTGATCAAATAATTGCCAGAGGTTATGTGGCAGTGAGATACTTTCAGTTCCCTTCATCCAGTGTGCGTGTGCGTGTGTGTGTGTGTGAGTGCTGAATAGCTATTGAAATGCTAATCTTTCTGTTAAACCCAGTTGACTCATATAATACCATATTCTGAGAGATGTGTGAGTCTCTTTATCTGAGAAAAAAGGGAGGGAAGTGTCATGGAAATTGATATCTGACTCTGATAATGTCACTTTGGTCAGCATTGTCAGTTCCAACTTTGTGAACATTGGTACCTAAGGGTTTATCCCTTTTTTTTCTTAGCATTTAATAAACGTCATACAATTTATTAGACCACAGCAAAAACTCTCTGAATAAGTTGATTCCCTGTCTCTCAGCAAAACACAAAAGTAAAACAGCACATTATGAACTAGTCCTGTCAGCTCTTTTCAGCTGCTTACTAAAGGTGATCATTATAATCAGTCCAACTGTTTTTCCAAGGTGACCTCTGAACATAGACGGTGAACAATATGCTTGATATTTCAACTGACAATGCTGTTAATTTCCACCACACCACTTCTAATCTAACAGCCTCATTGAAACCTTTGTCACAACTTGTCAGCGAAGCCATGAATAACAATTTATCACAATGAGTTTTGGAAAATGAAATGAAGGAAGTGAATCAAGCTTTGGACACGATTACACAGTCAAATATCATCAGTTTGTCACATTCCTTTGTCACTATAGGAGTTATTGTTGACTCCTGCTTCAGCTAACTAACAACTTTCACCAAAAAAGAACAAAAACTCACTTAAAGCTGCACGTAACATTTTTATATTCACAATAGACTTAATAGCTATGTGTAAAGTGCATGGGCCCCCTCATTGTTGCACCAACTTCACAGTTCTCCTCGACTCTTCAGAGTGTTTTAGCTTCTGTTAGTCAAATGATTCGCCACTTCACTGCCGTGGTTCACTCTCACAGCTCTCGTCATTCATTTGCAGACATAGAGACAACTGTAAAAAAGCTCTGACAAATGCATTGATAGACAATGTTAGGGAAGTGTCAGGCTCTCTACTGTTGATGCTAAGTGCTCTGCTAGCAGCCAGTGACCGAGGAGTGGGTGTAAGCAAAATTGGAGCTAACAGGAGTGTGGACATTTGACTTAACAATGGTCCGGTGGCAAAACCGAACTCAAATCAATGCCAATGTTTCTCTATGACTACTATTTGTTAACTTTTTAGCCATGAGGTCTTCAACAACATAGAAACAAGTGTCCAGCACTGGATTTATACTGGTTGTTTAAAAAAAAAAAAAGATAATAAAAATTCCTCCTCACAGTGCCCTCCCAGCCCCCCCCCCCCCCCCCCCCCCCCAAGCTCCGCCCCTGCTGTTCTTAACAACACGCTATACTTGACAACCCACCTGCTGGTAGGGAATATTTGACACAGGACACAGGACCTTACCAGACTGCTGGTGGTGGATTGTTGCACTCTGTGGACATACTCTGACTACATTCAGATCCTGAGTCTGGGATTGCCGCTCGAGGAAGCGATGGTGATGGATGGGAGGCCCTAGCCACTTCTCTGACTGGGAGTGCGTTGGAGTGATGCTGTCTCTTCCCTGCACTGAACTCCCATCTGATCCCAGTTGTGGCTGCCATCATGGGGCAACTTATGGGGTATATATATATATAGCGAGTATATAAACAATTTTTTTTCCCGACCTCTAAATCATGCAAAACACTCCCTGGGACACGTTCCAAGCTAAAGGAGTTATTAGGAGGACATTTAAATATTTGCACCCTTGTCTTAAACAGCAATCATCTGGAACATTCACTGGCTGAGTCTTACTTGGATTCTTTCCATCTTGAAAACATAAATAAATCCTCCAACTGCTGTGTTTGTTGTCTCTGTTACAACGTGTTTAGCGCATAGAATCAAATATAGCCTCATTAACTGATCACATGAAACACATCTGGAGTGGATTGCATTGAAATAATCTTTAACTTGTTTGTTATTTGTGTATATAGAGAAGCATCAGCTGACAGTAGTTAATGAAACATTCCATAAAGTGAATGTGATGGTAAAGATGAACTAATTATTGGGGGTAATTTTGATAAAAGTCAAGATGATAATAATAAAAGGAAAAACTAAATGAGCACGGACCAACACATTTCCTTACTGATGCAAATTGACCCAATGTTTACAAACCAGGAAATGTTTTTGAAATACATTTTAAACAAAACCGAATTCTGTCAGAGAATAAAAATGAATGAAATAATCACAATGATTGATTTATTCCATCCCGTGAAGACATCGAGTGCAGCTGCAGTATGTTGTTGACATGCATTAAATTACATCTTCCTTCACTTGGATTGGTATAGGCCTACTCTAAACCCTGAGTAAAGAACACTTAATCATGGCTCAGTGATGCCCTCTGGAAACAAAAGAATGACAGAGATCTTTTACTGACAGCACAGACAACACTTGAATCAGGTCATAATAATGACAAGCACGTCTGGTGGGTAAGAAGGTAGTCAGGAACTAAGTATGGCTAAAGCTGGGTTCTCCTTAGAGTAATTGAAAGAAATATTGATGATCGAACAAAGGATCTGAAAGTGAACTGAATCTTAACCACGATCATGATGAAACAGGGAGCACTTCTAACAAATTCAACTGAGTTGAGGAGCTTCTCCAGAAAGTGTATCCTCCCAAAGGTGATGCCAAACCAGTTTTTAAACTAAATGTAATTTCAATCTTTGAGAGTCTCAATAATGAGTTGAAAATAATAATAAAAAAAGTTAAAATCAAACAAGGATGCCTCAGTATGTCCATCTGATTAATCTATAAAAATCTAAATTACTTTTCCAAGCACCGGGATGTTAGCTATTGTAAGACTATAACAATGAAGTGCAAACCCATCAGTGCGTTTTGTGAAGCAGCTGAAAGGGGACAACAAGAGTCACCCCTTTGCACCTACTATAATGTAGATTTTGTATTAACCACACTAGTTCCTTGAAAATGTAAAGTATTGCAAATTTATTCATATTTAATTAAATGCATTGGTGCCACCCAGTCAATATATCTTCATTCATTGTAATATTGGTGTTCTTCATGGATCGATACTGGACCATGTTTTGTTTGCTTTGCCTTTAGGCTGTCCATGTGTTAACATACAATTGCATGCTGACACAGTTATTTATGCACATGCTAACAACAAAGACCAATAGCTGTCACTATGGCAAAGTAATACAAGAAAGCAGTTTATATAATTTTGTGATTATGCAGCATGCAAACTGAGATACTGATGTAATGAGCTTGAGCAAAGTCTTCTCAGTCAGAGCCAACCGACAGGATTGCTTTACTGTACCTGCTGAGCTAAGAAAGCAATTTCATTGCAAAACTTTCAAATATGAACTTGAGGTTAAAGCAAACAAAACTTCAAACCAAATCCTAATCATGATCAAAAATCTCGTAATCTTTGAAACTGCCATTATAGTTTCATCTGAATGCATCTGTTTCTTTGTTTTTTTCCTGTATTTTCTTCTCTTTCCTTTGTCCCTCATCAGTTTCTACATTATATTGTAATTGTTTGTTTGCCATGCATTATTGTTCCTTAACTGCCGTTAATCTTCTTGTTTACTTTTTTATTTTTTTTATTTTGCACTGTTATTATGTCTAGACAGTTGTATTTCATTCAGATGGTTGCAGCCTTAAGAACAGGCAACAGGGAAAAGATGAAAATAGGGCAACGTATTGTTTCTACCTTTTATCTATCCACTAAATGCAGTTTACATAATAAAGAAACTACTGTAGCTGGATATTGGTCTAGATTTTTTTTAAAGCTTTTGTTTTGACGTTTATATTCCCCAAATTTAACATGGCTCATTGTTGTGTCACTTAATGGTCTTTTGAAATGTATGTTGTGGCATACATCAATTTTCTATCAAGGCTATTATGTCAGTCTTGCAGTGTATACTATATGGTTGAATTGGCAAATAGATAATCAACTAATACTGAAAGATTCTCAGGGTTTCACATCTAAACAATTAGTCAGTCTCATTGCTCAGGTAAACAGGACAAACACTGAGCAGCAAACTGCCAGAAAAGTGAAAGCTATTGAATATCACTGACATTTTTGTTGTGGGGGAACATTTCTCATAATATTTAACTGACAAACAAAAAAAACAGTATTGGTTTTGCTCACTCTTCAATATATTCCCTTCTTGTTCAGAAACTCTTCCTTCTCTCGCCCTCTCATCCTCTCCATAAGGCTTTGAGCTATGTTCCTGTGTAACAATTTAATCCTGTAATGTGATCAGTGGCAGTTCATTTTTAATTACAACTTACGAGGATTGTGGTTCAAGCCATGACATCATCTTTCTTCAAAGTGCGCTCTGTAGACTGCGCAGGGGAACGGAGCTGGGTCTCCCTGAAATAGCAAATACAATAACCCTCAGACAGGATTAGATGACACCAAGAAGCAATCTGGCGCTGATCAAGTGAATTCCATCAAAAGTTTGCAGCCTTAGATGCGCACATGCACACACACCGTAACACTGTGCAGTGTGTTTTTGCTTTGCAGGCCCCAAGAGCAAACCCGGCCTTGTGAAAGGTTGTGCGACAGGAAAGAGTCGATCACAGACCTTTCTTTCATCTTGCTTCTCCTCTTTTCTTTTTTCCCCCCCAAATAAACAATGGCGGTAGGGTAATGAGGCCCCTGGGTGTTCTGAGGACAGGAGATGAGAAGGAGACCTGGCCACACAGAACGTATAAAACTAGGAGACATGAAGAGAAGCAAGGGCCCAGCCGCCTCATTAGGGAACTATGAACGATGGTGGCAACTATTCATTTCCTCTGCTAACGACTGCTGCCCACCACAAACACACACGCATAAATACAGACACACTTATAACATGTGCTGGTGGACACGTATAAACACGTCGAAACCCAGAGGACACATTCAAGCTCAATGTGAGGCTGTTCAAGATTATAATTCTTTTTTTAATGATCGGCAGAGGAATAAAGAGACAGGGGGACAGGTAAATTAAGAAGGTAAGAGCTGCCTGGGGGCCCACAATACCACAAAGTGTACTTTATATCTTGCAAGGTTTCCACTGTGAAAGGAAAGTTAGAAATACTCCAAAAATACTTTAGCATTTGTAAATTTAATAAAGCACTTAATTCATTTTTAGACACAAAAAACAGAATTGTTTCAGAACAGGACAGATACAGTATACTGTATATTGTCACAAGGCTGGAAAAGGGAGATAGGGACTACACATTAGTTATAGTGGGTATATAGTATGAGGTAATTAAAAAAAAAAGTTTATTTCCTGAATTGAAAAGGAAATTGAACACAAAGACACAAAATAACAGCAGCAAACCCAAACAGGGTGAAGATCAGGGGGGATAGAAGAGATACGGACTGATAGACTGCATCCATCCCATCAGCTGTGCTGCTAATCTGTGTATGGTCAATGGATCCACCTGTGACAGGTGGCCAATTGATCCGTGAGCTGACATACAAACAACCTCACACGCTCACTTTCCAAGTTAGTTAATCGAAACAACATGTTGGATGAATTAAGAGATAACACACAGTAGTGCTACAGGCCTGGGCCCAGTTGGTCAAAAGTAATCTGATCGTGTTTTTGGATAACAGATTGGATCAAATCTTGAAAATGGGTTTTTCAAAAATGAAAACAGAATGAGATCGGATTTGATCACATAATCCGATTTTGCTTTTAATGGATCGAACCCTCAGTTTGTGTTGTTCAAAACTTTTTAGAAGGATCGGGCTAACTTTGATCTGGATTATGTTTTGGTTTGGAATTGATGGATTCAGGATGGATTACAGGATTAAAATATGATTTAAATTAAATAGAAACTGGTCAAATAAACAACATTTATAATGTAGTATATACACATTTATTGATTTATATTTTGCACCAGATTTTTCAACCATTACAGTGATAAAGTAAAAAAAGTTAACTTTTTCATTATTCCAGAAATGAAGAACCCTTCTGGATATTCAAATGAAATTTGAAGTTTGAATTTGTAACACATGGAAATATATTCACAATGTATTTGACTAATGTACTGCATATTTGTTTTTTTACATTATAGTGGGAGCACTAAACTACAGCCAAACCAGGTGAGCTGAATCTTCCTAACGACCAGACTCCACCCACCAGGCTCCAACAGGGAGGGCTCTGCTCAGAGAGGGTCGTCACACTCATCAAGCACATTATTAAAAACACCTGCTCACCTCCTGCATGAATCTATCCAATCAGCCAATCGGTGCTTTAACTCCTGCTGCTACAGGTCAGCACCATCAGTTATTTTTTCTGATATTTTCTTTCTATTTTCTGCCTCACTCCACTGGCTGCCCATACATTTTCATTTTAAAATTCTTTTATTTGCTTTTAAATCCCTCAATGGTCTTGCCCCGCCGTACCTCTCTGAGCTTCTGCACTTTTACACCCCTTCCCGGTCTCTCAGGTCAGCTGACCAGCTGGTCCTGAGAGAGCCTAAAACAAAGCAGAAGCTCAGAGGGGATCGTGCCTTCGCTGTGGCAGCTCCAAAACTTTGGAATAATCTGCCTCAGCACATCAGACAGGCCTCCTCTCTGTCTGTTTTTAAATCCCACCTTAAGACCCACCTATTCTCCCTGGCTTTTAACACCCAGTAGGCAGTTGACTTCATTTATTTTATTTTAATGATTGTATTTATTTGTTTTTATTTGGTGATTTCAATTCAGTTTTATCGTATTTTATTTTATCTTATTGTGCCCATTGTTTTTATTGTGCTTCTGTTGTGTTACTTATTATATTTGATCTTGCTGTGTAGCACTTTGGAAACCTTTGTGTTTGTTTAAATCGTGCTATATAAATAAAATTGGATTGGATTGGATTTTATACTGTATTGAAGCTTGATTAAAAGACTCAAATGGAGTTGCCAAGATCAAATCTCTGAGGCTGCATTGGACACAGACTTCAAACACATAACCTGGTCTGTTGAATCTGGATTCCTTCTGAGGCAGCTGATGGACGGGATTTTAAGTCCAATGACCTGACCTGCCTTGTGTCACTACAGTGCAGACTGTTAGTGGTGGTCATGTAATGGTGTGGAAGACGTTTTCTTGTCACACTTCTGGGCCCATTATACCAATCAATTATGGTTTGAATGCCTATGTCAGTATGGTTGCTCATGGTGGCTCTTCCCGTTAGTGACACTACAATACACACTATCCTGTGGGCTCCAAGACAACATATAGAATGGTGAGCTGACTTACTCTGCCTTTTATTTTTTAGTATATAATATGTTTGACACTGCCAAATTCTAAACTTCCTGTATATGGGCTCTATGCACAGCTCCACTACTTCCTGAACTTAAAGCTGCTCCTTTATTTCCTGTTTTACATGATTGGACAAACTGATTAATCCAGGTGCGTTTGACCATTGTGACTACTCAGACACACCTGGATTAATCAGTTTGTCCAATTATGTAAAACAGGAAACAAATGAGCAGCATTAAGTTCAGGAAGTAGTGGAGCTTTGCATAGAGCCCATTGCCCTTCCAGTGTGTATTCTTGTGCAAAGCTAGACAGTCAGCTAGCAATCGGAAGTCCTCAAATAAACCACAAGCCTTGACTTTTCTTATATTTTCCCCCTATACACTCATACCTATAACACTTAAAATTATTACAGAGTCAGAAACACAACTCAATATTGGATAAACACTGTGGGCCGGATTTACTAATGGTTTGCGTGTATTAAAACGTGTGCAAACGTGATTGCACGCGCAAACACATGTGGAACCTGATCTACTAACCGGACGCACCGAGGATTGCGTCCCTCACACGGGCAGAATAGCACGTACGATCCATTTAGCGTGTTTGCCTTGATGCATATGTAAATATGGGCGTTTCAGCCAGAACGTGCAGAATACTGGGAGGAGTAGATGCAAATAGATTTATTTAGCGCGTGCAATGTGATTTACCAAACCAAGGAAGAGATTGCGGTGGCTGTTTTTGCGTCTTTATTCACCACGTCTGAAAACCATGTACTAACTGATACAACTTTGCCAAAACGTATGCGTTTATTGATTTGATACCTGTCAGAGCCCCGTGATCTTACATCTCTGCATTTCCTCACGTCTGGGTAATTCTGTAACAGTTTTTCAGCCGTGTTAAAAGTCATTTACGCGCCGTTACGCACGGGGCACGTCTGTCCTGCAGTGCGCTCCTCTCCTCTCCTCTCCTCTCCTTTCCTCTCCTCTCACCTGGCTGCTCAGCTCCGTCTCTCAGTCCTGGTCCCGGACTGAGACGTCACCGCTGCCTTCACCCGTCTTTGATCCCTCTGGTCAGTGGTCAGAGTGTTTAGATCCATGTGTCCCACCTGAGCTCTCTATTAATCCACTCGATCATGGGCGGCACACACACATATATATTACAGGTGTGTGATTGTCGCTGCAGCTGCTGCCTGTTCGTCACTATATGACGAGTTGGGCCCTGTAGCGATTTGTGTTTATTTATCTAAACAGAGCGCGAGAGAGATGAACACACAGCTCTCTGTCCACTCTCTCCATGGCGGAAACGATTACCACGCGCAAAACCCTCATTTACATATTGCGGTTTGCACGTGTTTTCATTTAGTGGGTTACTCTTAGTAGATCACCTGTTTTGCGTGCACTAACAAAACTCGCAAAATTATAGCGGGCGCAAACAATATAGCGCCCGCTATCTGGGATCTTAGTAAATCCGGCCCTGTATATGCAAAAAGCATTGCATTAGCACATTTCAATTAGACTATCATCAATCAGTCAAAAAATTAACAGAGTTAGCATCTGCTCTAAGGTAGCAGATTTTTCCACAAACATAATGAATCAAGTATCATTTATAACATTCCTTACAAAAATATACATGCGTTTAGCAACTGTCAACTGTCAAGGCAAAAGCGTTCAGCAACTTCACAGAGCACTCACGCTGACACGGTTTCTCACAACCAAAGAACATACACCTTTTAAGACTTTTTACCTGTTTAGTTACTAGCTTATTAACTTATTTAACTTAACATTTCAACTTTTAAACTTTTAAAGGCAGTACATCCTGTTATGCAACTTTGAACTGTAATCACTTCTCAAACTCCACGACCTCTGTCAAAACTGTTACCACTACAAACCCGTAGTCTGCGAGCCCACCACATAATAACCTTAACAACTTAGAATTTATGAAGCTCCTCCAGACCACAGCTATTCATGCACCCTGAGTACTGCTCTCTGTGACAGGTAAAGTGATTTTCATGTGTAAAATTGGTTTAACATCCCCATTTTGTTGGCTCTGAAAATTTCTGACATCCCATCCAAACAGCATCAAAAAGACACCATGGCATAGTTGCCTACAACTGCAGTGAATGGGCTGAAAACAAATAGAATGAACCACTTTCTACTGGGGATTATATCAGTTTTCTACAAATTGAAACATAGGTATGATTTTAAAGATTAACCATGACATAAAAAGCTGTGGACACAGTGGTTCAAGCTTCTAACCTTACTTATACATAAATAACATGTTGCTTTTGTCTGTTGCTAACACTCTTTCCCCACCAGTGTTGTGAGATTTTCTTCACTCCATGCATGAAAGTACTTAAGACTTGAGAGAGTCATTTTCAAAAAGGTTTGACGACCTTTGCATTCAACATATCAGGGCGGTACATGCTGCTGTGAATGAGGGCCATGAACTGCTCCACTTGAAAGCAAGAGCGCCACGACTTTCTGTGCTACTGCAAAAATTACTCAACATATGGGCCGCAGATTCATTCATAAAACAACAAGCGGAGCGCTGGGTTGAATCCACGCAGGCCGTCGGGGATGGATAACGTGGTTGGAAACAGACGTCACAAGGCCAGCTCCTTTTTTTTTTTTTGTTTTCCCACAGACTTGCGAACACAACTGAAACACTTGTGCACATCTACAGACGCACACCTTGTGTTGCCACTGGGTGTTTGAACAGCGAGTATTAGCCTTGGCAAACAGGAGCGTGCATTCATCAAGCCTCAGTCCCGGTTTATTTCCTGCCTCGGCACAGGTCAGGAGCGGTACCATTCCACCTGAGCTCCTGAATGTTTAATCCATCCCTCCATCTTGCATTGTTCTTACCCCCCCCCCCACCCCCCCCCTCCTCTCCAGACATTATCTTTCCTGTCCCCTCCTCTCCTCTTACTTTCACTTCATCGATCCTTCCTCTCGATCCACTCTTCCCTCCACAAATCCATCCACTCCCCCCATCTTTTTCCTTCCACAGGTTGGACCCTCCATCTCCTCCCTCCCTCCCTCCCTCCCTCCCTGTGGACGGTGTGTTTGCTCAGGGATTAGACTGGGCTTTGTGCTGTTGAGGAAGGAAGGAACTAATCAGACTCTTATTTGTCGTTGCATTCTGTGTCTTATGGTGAGAAGGGGAACCTGACCTGCCGGCGGGCTGACACACACACACGCATGCACACTCACAGATGCACACATGGCGAGCGAGGTGAAAGCTGAGAGTCAGCCAGAGAAAAAAACACACACATATGTGCACACAGGCCGGCCAGCCAGACGCAACCCGACACCCTGGCCGCCCCAGCCGAGGGAGTAGAGCGTGGGCGTGCATTCGCCCCTGGACCGCTCGGCTCTCTGCTGCTTGTGTGTGAGCACACGTCGTGTTTGACGCCCGCCTCTGCACACAAAGAAATGCTGGGTTGTTTTTTCAACCCAACCTCTAGGTTGAGCCTGTTGGTTAATTTAATTGGGTTATTTTCATTGAATTGGGTATTCTGAGAACCCAATTCGCTAGGTTATTTCTGTTGGGAATGGAGTTATTAGCTGTTGGGTTGTAATTTCTATAATGTTTTGTTGGTTTGTTTTGGACTATACCCAACACATTGGGTTGACGTTTAGGCATACACAACCACCCACTAACTCGACCCCGACAGCTATGTTCGAACCACTGATGTGATGAGACTCAATTCAGTACAAAGCAAGGTTTGTTATATGTCCACTATTGTTTTACCATATAGTTGATTTTATATTAGTATATAAGGCTTCATATTGCAGCGTGTTGGGGGGTAGGTGGGAGGAGTTTCCCAGCATCCTTTTGGACAGTGTGTTTGTGATTCTAAGTTTAGGTTATTTCTGTTAAATATCGCCACAGATGTTATCTGCTACAGCTACACAATCTTTCGTGATACTGTTCTACACACTAATTTACTAATTCAATGTTCTGCTTAGTTTACAATTACTGTTATGGAAATAAGCACTTTGACACCATAAGTGAAGCTGTGTGTTTGGTTAGTGGCCTCCCTTCCTTTATGTGCAGTTTGTGTCTGTGTTCTGAGGATAATATTCTGAGGATAACAAACAGCATTCCTCCTTTAGTCAAGTGGCGTATGAGGCACAGGAGCTGCTACAAGATCTTAAGGTAGCCTTTGTTTGAGTTAATGTTACTATAGAACCATAGCCTGCCACAATATAGTTGTTAAGACAATTGGTTTGTATAAACAACCAAGGGAACCAACCCAATTTGTTGGGTTAAATTAACCCAGCGTGTGTTCAGCACTGGGTTGGGAAACTACCCAAATTGGGTTGTTTTTAACCCAACATTTTTAAGAGTGTGCTGCTCTGCTGCTGCCTTTGTTCCCAGGGCAGGCCTGTCTTTTGATTGGAGAGCTGATGTGCTGGATACGGACCTGTGTTTTTCCTCATCAGCAACAGCTCATATTTGACAAATTCTGTTTTCCCTGCTGTCGGCCGGCGCACAAGGTCAGGGCGGCGACGGCAGGCAGCTGCACGAGGCGAGCTGCTTCCACGACGCCCCCTGTCTGTACATTTGTTTGCTCAGTAGTTGTAGTGTTTCCAGACATTTGCACAGCGATAGACGTGTATATGCATACAAACTTGTGCTGTGTACACTCTCCAAACCTTGTCCAATCAGACGGCTGATTAGCCGGCACTCACATCTCCTTCACTACTTGTCTGCTCCATAATTCATGGATGTAACAGATGGGCTTGGCTTGGATCAAACTCTTCATGAGATACTCACTCCTCAGGAGTATCAGACCAGAATACAACAGGTGTCTTGACCTCCTTTTCTATTCTTTCCACACACTCCGGTCGTTTGTGTGAGAGCGTGTGAAGAGCAGATGCCCACGACGACGTTAACACAAATTATTAATGTGCTTTCTAAACAGGCAATGTGAGGGGAAATGATAAACAGGAGTACCACTGATGGAGTTTGAGCTAAATGTTTACATGCTGCACTGTGTCTCTGAAGAGTCCACCACCTCCTTCATAACTGCTTTTTTCCGTCTCTGTCTCTCTCCCACTTTCTGATTATACTTAACTACAGGGTATAGTTGTGTGTGTTTTTGCTTTGTCCTCATATTTTCAAGAAGACACGCTATAAATTAACCACCTACATCAAATGCAAATTGTTTCCCCGTAGAGGCGTAAGATGAAAAGTGATTATTACAGGATCCTACACTACCCATGATGCAATCAAAACTGTGCTTTTCATCTAACCCTCCCTGCCTTTTTTTTGTGGTGAAATAAAAAGTATAACGTTTTTTTTTTTTCCTTCTCCTGCAGTTTTATTCATACTCGTGACCTTATTTGCTGTTTATCTACAAGAATGTGGAGATCGCGCCAGAGTTATTGGAGAGAAATCAGGGATTAAGTCTGATGCAGGCTAATGGTGCATTCAAGTTGAAGTGGGAAATGGGAATTTCTGAGATCCCAGTGGGAATTTTTAGCCAGAACGCCGTGTGAGGTAAGATTTACAGAACCCCACCAACCCCGACCTCACAATCCAAGATGGCTGCTTCCTGTGTGAACAGAACTCAACCTGTTCATACTGTAGATGTGGCAAGTAATTACGTTCGGTTTAGATAATAATCTCTCATGTTTGCAAACATCAAATCCCACAATTAAAAAAAACTAAACAATAAAGCCGTGACACCTAATTATGTTCTGTGTAGATAACAAACAGTTCAATTATCATTTCTTTTCAAACATGAAACACTAAACACTTGACTGTTCTTTATCATTGAAGTCAGCCCTAAATGTTTTAAAATGCTAATTTTTTAAATAACATGTCTGTGCACATCTGACGCTAATTTTGAACATTAATCCAGTTATCTTGAAGTGAGAGTTGGTCAAAGTTGATTTGCCTGATTCTGAAGCTAAATTACAAATTCTTTCACTCAGCAGCAAAAACTGAATTGTCATTAAAATCCTGACACACTCATCTTATATTCCAGATCCACTATTATGACCAGTGCATGCACACAATACATCGTCATGCTTCTTAACAACTAGTATTACTAACAACAACAACAACAACAACAAGCTACCAACTCGCACCGCAATGCAGTCAAACCGGGTGTGGCATAATTCCCATAATCTAATTTAGGTACATTGAACGCAGCATATTAGCCCCTCCTTTAAACGTGGCTTCTTCTTCCATCATGGCACACTAAGCCTTCATCCTGCACACGTCCCTGAAGTTTGGCTCCTGCAAGAACAGTAATGATTCATTGATTGCATAGTAAGGCTTAATATCGGTGCTTGTGAATTTACATGACTAATGGTAATACTAATATTTACTCTCTTAATATAGGCACTCCAAAGAGGATAATAATTCATGGTAGATTATGAAAAGTAGTTCAGGAAATGTTTACTTGGTCAAACACAAAGCTCCAATTTTCATGCTTCTAACCCCACAGTGTGCTCAGGCTGCAGGGAGTGTGCCGTTCCCACCAGCTGGCTCTTTCTCTCTAACACACACACTCACACATTTCTCATGTAGAATTTTTGTCATGGATGGAGTAATGCTGAATTGGCCCGTGGCGGTCCTAATGAGAGCAAAACTCCCTGGGCTGCTGCCACCCAAACGGACCCAGAGAAGCAGAAGCAGCTCACACACTCTCTGACACAAATACACCAGGGGAATCACACACACACACACACACACACACACATACACACCAATAGGGGTAAGAGGGGACCTGTCATGCACACACACACACACACACACACACACACACACACACACACACACACACACTACTGTACACATATCTATTAAGCTTTTTTTTGCCTGACAGTCATGTGCTCTTATGATATTCTCAGAAATGATTTGTTGAGGCAAGATCTAATCATAGAGTCAGCTGATCATCACCCTGAGCATGCACTGAATAAACATGGACACAGAGTCACTCTCACTAAATGAATGGACTACATAAAAAGGCTTTATTAAATGGAATAGATGCTGTATGATGCATTGGCTGCTAGATGTCTGCCCTGCTTTATGCACTGGGCAACAGACTTTAATTAACTGAGTTTTTGATTTAAAACGATTTTGAAAAAGAAAAACTTCCTGATATAACACTGGCCATGCTTGCACATGCAGGCTCAAAGCATACGCTCACACAGCCAATGCTGGAGAGCACACAACGCTTGGAAAGAAAAAACAACCCAGTTTGGGTAGTTTCCCAACCCAACGCTGGTTAAATATTGGGTTGGTTCCCTTAATACAACAATTGGGTTGTTTATACAACCCAATTGGGTTGTTCATATAACCCAATTAAGTCGGGTTGCTAACTGAAGCTAGTACTCAACAGTGTGTCACAAACTTGCACTTAACAACTATATTGTGGCAGGCTAGGGTTCTATTTAACATTAACTCAAACAGAGACTAACTTTAGATCTTATAGCAGCTCCTGTGCCTCATCTTTCTTTCTTTTTTGTGTCATTGTCGTGTGAGCTACTGGACTAATTTTAATTTCCCTCCTCGGGATGAATAAAGTATTCTCTTCTCTACTCTACTCTACTCTACTCTACTCTACTCTACTCTACTCTACTCTACTCTACTCTACTCTACTCTGCACTACTTGACTACAGGGGGAATGCTGTTTATTATCCTCAGAACACACACACAAACTGCACATAAAGGAAGGGAGGCCACTAACCGAACACATAACTTCACTTATGGTGTCAAAGTGCTTATTTCCATAACAGTAATTGTAAACTAAGTAGAACATTGAATTAGTAAATTAGTGTGTAGAACAGTATCACTAAATATTGTGTAGCTGTAGCAGATAACCTCTGTGGTGATATTTAACAGAAATAACCTAGCGGCACGGTGGCACAGTGGTTAGCACTGTTGCCTCACAGCAAGAAGGTCCTGGGTTCGAATCCCGGGCCGCCCAGGGCCTTTCTGTGTGGAGTTTGCATGTTCTCCCCGTGTCTGCGTGGGTTTCCTCCGGGTGCTCCGGTTTCCCCCACCACTAAAAACATGTCGGCTAGGTTAATCCTCCAGTCAGCGCCCCTGACCAAAGGCACGGGCTCATAATCTGGAGTTGGTCCCCGGGCGCCGCACCGTGGCTGCCCACTGCTCCTCAGGGATGGGTTAAATGCAGAGAAAGAATTTCACTGTACTAGCTGTATATGTGACTAATAAAGTACCTTTACCTTTAATACCTAGAATCACAAACACACTGTCCCAAAGCATGCTGGGAAACTCCTCCCACCGAACGTCAACCCAATGTGTTGGGTAGTCCAAAACAAACCAACACAACATTATAGAAATTACAACCCAACAGCTAATAACTCCATTCCCAACAAAAATACCCTAGCGAATTGGGTTCTCAGAATACCCAATTCAATGAAATTAACCCAATTAAATAAACCAACAGGCTCAACCTAACGGAAAAAAACAACCCAGCATTTATTTGAGTACATCATCCAGTTGGTCCTAATATAAAGTCGAGGCAGTGCCGGGACGTGGGCTGTGCGGCCGCAGGGACCCATTGGAGCAAAAAACGGTAAAAACATCTGAAACGATTATCAAGGGGAGACAAATTTGTGTATCCAGGGGAAATTGGTTGTAATCATGTGAGGTTGTGTGATACAGGAAGCTTAATGTGCTTTTAATAATCACATGAATAAACAGCTAGTAAAAAGGAGGAGCTGCCCCCCTCACTGGTCCGTTTCCCGTCATCATTAGCAAGGACGTCGTTGGAAAACTTTTGCCGTTCCTTTGCCAGACCGAACGTGCCATTCTGCTGGACGATGAAAAGCCGCATTCAAGGCCAACTAAATCAAACACAAACTCCTGTTTGCCAAGTATCACACACACGTATTTGTCACGGAGGTTTGATCATTAGTGGAGAGCGGTGTGCCTGTGAGGACATGTGGGTACCAAATATTCTATAGGATCTGACAGATGGCAATCCTGAGCCAGCGAAGGCATGTTGTGACTTTCAGTTCCTATTCCTGACAGCTTTTTTTTCCTCCTTGATTTATGACCCGGGGGTGAAACAGAGTTCCCCAGTCCACCTCAGAGTGAACAAACTAATGAACCAGATGCATTATTTATTACTGAAAAGGCAAACCCCAGAACAAAAGCTGAGGGCGAGCTAAAAAACACTGAAGCATTCCAGCAGCAGCAGCAGAAAGAAGGAATGCTTCTCTTTCCTGGCCTCTTTATTTTTGCACGTCAACCTGAAGCCTGTGCCAAGTATAATATTGGTTGGATAAAAGATGGTTGCAGCGTATATGGTAATGTGAGTAGACTGAGATGGCAGTTTTCTACGCTCTAATTCAGAAATCAAAGTGATTGTTGCTTATCTTGATCAGCGGTGGGCTGGCACGCTAGCTGTGAGAGCCAGTGGAAAAGATTAGATCTTAATTGTCAGATATTACAGTGTGATGGCAAACAGAGAGACAGGGAGAGACACTACTGTGCCTTGTAATAATCCTTCCTGGTGTTGACACTGAGATCTAAGTTAAAATAAAACTGAAGGCACCAAGGATTGTGTCATTCCTTCTCGAGTTACGTTAATGAGAGAGAGCTTATTCCAGTAATATCAACTTACTTTATGGCAAGTTCATCAAGCCTGGGCACAAATATTACAACCTTTATTTAACTGTCGGCAAGTGAAGATCCTGAGGCTTCTCAGGGAAATCTGAGCCCCAGCGAACCGCCGCTACAACTGTCTTTGCGTGACCTATTAAAGTGATCACAGCTTATGGCATCATTCCGTACAATGGGTCCTGCCCCGCTCACACACCAGACCTCCTCAGACCTGACCTGTGCTTATGGAGGACCTGTAACCTGACCTCACCTGACCCAACCCATAATTAAACAGAATCATATGAACTCAGGTGCCTGTGGTGCTGTAGGAGCGGAGAGCAGCAAGGGAACTAAATACAGGACAGAGTGAATAAAAAACAGGACAGGGATCCACAGAGAGCTGACGCTCAGGACTGTGACGTGTGTGGATGGCTTCACTCTACACACTTATACACACACTGAGATAAAAAACTGAAGAACGGCAGAGGACATCTTTGACATTACACAAACTGCAAACCCATGAGGATCAGAAGACATTTTTAAAAAAATCTGTACACTAATCCTTAGTTGTTTTTGTCGTAGTTAATATTATTAAATTGAATCTCATATCAGTATGTATGTATACAGTATTTCTGCTTTGTGAAATATAAATGTTTTAGGATTTAGACCAGGGGTGTCAAACTCATTTTAGTTCAGGGGCCACAAACAGCACAATTGGATCTGAAGTGGGCCAGACCAGTAAAATAAGAGCATGATAAGCTATAAATTAAAGCAGATATCATCGGCACGGCCGTTTCGGCTAATGCTGTGTTCAAGGCAGGCTTTTGAAACCGTAAGTTACAGCTTCAAGTCACAACTACGACTTGGTAGCGTTCCAGGTAACCCGTAGCTCGTGTTTTTACCGTCCTGTTGTCTGTGAAAGTTCCCTATAACGGCCACTCGTAACTTCCGACCCGTGAACTCGTACCAGATCGAACTGGTATGACTTCACAGGAAGGAAAAACACAAAGTACGAGTTTCCTTGAACGCACCATGAGTTAGCAGCCCCCGCCCTTGTCAGGCATCAATTGGTACTCGTGCTACGTCACCACATTCACGCGCATCCCTTGGCTGCACACACAGCCCTTCATGCCGTTCTCTCCCCTCATTGGATAACACTTGTATCCCACAAGGAAAATTTTCTCCTCGGGTTACAGCAGAGCAGAGTGACGGAGAGACTCGTGTTTAGGCTGAAATACTTCATGTAAGTGATTGCTGACGGAAAATAGGACTATTTAGGACTTATATTAACAAAAACATTCCACTGATATCTGCTTTAAAATAACTTTTCCCTTTGTTTTATTCTTGATGTCCTATTTCAACAATATTATGCCTATTCTGCCTTCTATGTAATTTTCACACTTGGCAAATTCATTCTGAGGGGCAGATTGGACCCCCTGCCCCTGTCACACCCCTGATTTAGACTATAGGCTAGAAGTAAGACAGAAGACATTGTATAGGACATTACTCTCTAAATTATTCTACATGTTCTCAAGTAGGACAGTATATCATGCTTTGTATTACTTATTATTTAATACTCTGACAGAACATACACATTCATCTCTATTTCAGTTTGTCCTCTGCAATTTATTTTGCCTTCTTCACAGTATTTGAATTATCTGTCCATATTATACATATACATCTCCATAAAGTAGAATATCAGGAAAAAGTTAATTTATTTCATTAGTTCAATTCAAATAGCGAACTCATATCATATAGATTTATTACACCCAGACTGAAATATTTCATGTCTTTATTTCTTTTAATTGTTAATATTATGGCTTACATTTAATGAAAATCCAAAATTCAGTAATCAAACAATTAGACTAGTGAAAGAGTTCACTATTGTAACCTAATGGTGTCACACTCTAATTAGCTAATTAATTCAAAACACAAAAGGTTTCCTGAGCCTTTAAATGGTCTTAGTCTGGTTCAGTAGCTACACTACAGTATGTGTGTGTGTGTGTATCAACCAGATGTCCCTCAAAGACACAAACACTCTGAATGTATCTGGGATGTTGGGACATTATAAGAAGAACTTGTGTTTTTGTAGTGTACAGTGAAGTTATAAACGAGTGCAACATGGTGAAAAACAACAACCCTAAATCAAACATAATATTTCACTCTTAGTGAGACACACACTTTAGTAAACACAGGAAGTAAGTCAGTGGGTGCTGTAGCCAAGGGGGTGCTCACCCTTGATATAACAGTTTATCTTTGTTTTTCCTTCACATGATAAGTCCGTCCTCTGGCCTGTAAACTGTTGCTTTAACCATGAATGTCATCAATCACATCAGCATTCTGTTCTCCTTCCACAGTAATAACAGTACTCATATATTTAATCCCTTACTGCTCTGACAACTGCAAAGAAAACATCTGCACATACAGTATGTGAGGGGGTGTGTGAGAGACAATGACAGTGAGGTTGACAGTATATGGAAGCACATGACTGCCATGAAAAGAAAAGAAAAATTGTTTGAGATTTAATGAAGATTACAAATTACTCACAGTTTGTGAATGAGTTTACGCACAGAGATGTTTTTTCCACATTTAACGCTTTCACTCTTATTTTTTTTTTGTGAGAATTAGTTTTAAAGCCCCAGTATGTAACTTATTTGGCTTTTTATTAGCATATTTACGTGAATGCAACATCAAGAATACATTCTGATATGCAACCACACCTCTAGATAAGGGTAATTCCTACATATTATACCTTTAAATGAAGATACTCAGTGTGTCAAAATAAGTGTACTTTTTTTCTTTTCCACATTTAACTCCTTTTTTTGTTTTTGTTTTTATGACAAAAATATTTTTGGATCTAATTCATTCATTTCTATTTTGAAAATAGAACATGAGTCAGGGTGTAAACCAAAATTCTGATACAAAACTGTACAATGATTGTTGTTAGTTTTCATTTTATAGTTTTCATGTAACTTTAGAAATTAATCTCAGTCAATTTTGTTGTTGTTGTTGTTGTTGTTTGTTTGGTAACTTTCATTGTTTATTTTTTTGAGGGAGAAATAAATCTCTGTGATGTAGATTTTGTGCAATAGGATTATTTTGACTTGGCTAAGGTCATCAAGTTTATAAGAGTTCCAAGTGGGATATGATTGACTTCACCCTTCAGTTTCCATAACAAAACCATATATTCTGAAATTAATGACATATTTCCAGTTGAGTTTTTCAGTCTATATACATTAATTACAGTGACTAATGGCATGTGGCTTGCATCTATTCCAACCATATTGCACTGGATATAGTCCCATAGTCTTTGAACTTATAATGTGTGAGTCCAGACAGCATGATGTCAGCAGAGGAACCAATGAACCAAGCTTTAATGTGGGAGGGTTCACAGATAAACATCCCAAGGTTGCACGTGAAGCAATTCAACAGGTCACTAAGAAAATTAATCCTGATATAAATCTTGAACGTTTTTCGCTAAACGAAACATGTCAAAACACACTCGGGCGCTCGCAACCGCTCGGAACCAGCAGACCAAAACAAGCACGCTACGAGCAGCCTGCCTGCACTTGAAACATTATCACAAATATTTCTCCGTTCATGTTTACCCAGGCAGACAGCCAGGCCGGCGTTATTCTATTATAAGAAAACAGGAAATACCTCCAAACTTCAACACAATCTCCACATCGGAAAAACGTTGCTCATTATGCACTGATAACTGGACTGCCCTACAAAGGCAAAGTGCAGTATCTGCATTTTTTCAAAAAAATGTTTTTTGACCAATCAAAAGTGTGGCATATTCTCTTCAATCTGGTAGAATTTGATATTGGTGCTACTAAAATTTTAGCAGAGTTAAAGTTATTGGGCTTTTTATTTTGCTGTCCATCCAAAAAAGCACTGTGAAACCAAGCCAAAGTGCAGTATCTGCAAAGAGTACTGTACTCCCTACATTCTATAATTTAGTTAATTGGAGTAAAACCAAGGCAAAGTGCCGTATGTGTAGCTAATACCAAGCCAAAGTGCAGTATCTGCACCAAAACCAAGGCAAAGTGCAGTATCTGCCATAAAACGGTCAAAATTGGTCGACAAACTACAAAATACATTTAATCCAGTCCATCTTTATCTACAGTAATCAATTATAGACTTAGAGACTTATAGTCCTTGGGCCAGACCAGATACCGGTATCACTTGAGTGGGCAAAACCTTACCTATACTAAATTGTTTTTAGGGTCAATATAAGTAAATTAAAATATGATAGCCTTTTCATAGGAGCAGCTTTTTATATTTTTTTTCGCATTTTGTTGTTTTCCCATATAGGCAGATTGTCATTAATTCCAAAAAGAACACAGACGGCCAATAACACATTAAAAGTCATTTAACACTCTTTTTGGACATCACACATCATAGTTTTTTCATGGTCCTTCGAGCCGGATGCCATGCTCCCACCCATGCTGGAAAATGGACCCATGACCCGTTCAGCAACATGATGGGAGAGAGCAAGGATAAAGGCCACAGTGGGAGAGAATGCCTCCAAGATATCTACAGACTTTACTTTATGGCAGGCCTCCCCAACAACCACAGGCCAGAGCGGCACCTGTATCACAGCCTCCTGAATCTGGAAGTGGCTCAAGTAAGGCTGTCTTCACACTGCATGGTTCAAGTGGCCCAATTCCGATTTTTTCCTCTCAAGTGGCTCAGATCGGATCTGTAACATGAACGTGTAAACGGGACAAATACGTGTGGCAAGGTGAAGAGGGCCAGGGCGGGGATTGAACCCACACCTTCCGGGTAAGAGTCACACGCGCTTGCCAGTCACCCAAAGGGACATCCTTTGGCCAAGTAGCCAGGGCACATGATCAATTGGAGGCATAGTGACAGGACCCGTCAACGCATGGAATCGGATATTGTCAGATCAGATTCAGGCCCCCGTTATATGTGGAAATAAATCAGATGGGGGGGGGGCGCTCAGCGCGGGATTTGAACCGGGGTCGCCTGCAGTGAGGACTGTTAGCCTGAACACATGGGGCAGTTTATTATTATTATTATAGACCCATTTGATATGAAAGGAGGCTGATTGAGCTTTATACCGCTGACTAGCAGGAAATGTCCTGTGGTTTTCAGCCTTTTATTAACCTACTGTTTACAGCTGAGAAAATCTGCCTATTTTTCCCTCTCCATTAAATAAAGTGCAGTGAAAAAGTATTTGCCCCTTTCGGATTTCTTTCTTTTCACCACTACTGTTCTAAGGTTTCTCCATTAGTGGATAAAGGATCTCAACACCGGCACCCCCATACACACACACACATACACACGTCTTAACCAAGGCGCCTGTCATCTCAATTCAAGTTTTCTGCATTCTGCCGATACATCAACTTCCCATGTGTCGTTTCAAAATAAAAGATGACCGATATGGTTATCATGCTATTTAGGCTGTGGCTTCTTCAATTTTTTTCTCGCTGAAATTTTTACCCGGTGACCTCATAGCCGGCTACAGCCATTTTATTCACATTTTCTTGATCTGCGTTCATCATTGTTCAGTTACCAAAATAAAGGACTGAACTGATATCTGGATCCAGTGTTTTAATGTGCACACCACATGGTTGTTCTATGAGCCGGCACCACCATCTATCTATCTATCTATCTATCTATCTATCTATCTATCTATCTATCTATCTATCTATCTATCTATCTATCTATCTATCTATCTATCTATCTATCTATCTATCTATCTATCTATCTATCTATCTATCTATCTATTTGAACAGCAACAGTCTATTACTTTAAGAGGTGATAAATACTATAAAGCTGCCAGTCAGCAAGGTCTATAATATGAAAACTTAATCTAGGAGTGTATAGGAATAAAAAAATCACAACTAGAATTTGCCCTCCCAGGTGATACCGATATGTGAAATTTTGGGTCTTGGCCCCCAAATTAGACTCATAATTTGATGCTTAAACCTGACAATGAAAAACACAAAAAGCTGTTTTTCTCAGTTTGGCATTTTTACAGCTACTGCACTTTGCCTTATAGGGCAGTGGAGAGAAAAAAACACGTTCGATTCCACACGCAAGGTTGTGACAGGACTAAACCCTGCCGGCCACACAAAGGCTTTAAATCCAGCCTAGATTGGCACGAAGCTCCTTGAGGATGATGAGAACAAGGCGACGACGGTGTACGTGCATTATATTTTGTTTCTTCACTGCAGCCTGATCCAACATTGAGTCAGAAGATAGGCTACAGTAAGACAGGGATCTCTCTGACTGCTAGCCTGGCTAATCCGCTTCGACAGCTGTGCGATGACACCGGGAATTAGTCGTTGCTCATGCAAATAGAGTGCATATGCTAATACTGGAGCTAATTGGTGGAAAGGGGAGGGAGGGGTGGGGGTAGGGGTGTGCGATGCAGGAAGGCTTGTCAGTTGGAAGTTAGCTGGATGAAGACATGTGCCCGCTCTGCTCTCAGCAGTCTGAAAGGCTTCCAGCAGCCCTCATTACACATGTGGAGTAGACAGAGCGCTGAGATAACGCCATTCAGTTTTGACTAATACAGATGGTAAATTTGCCGAGTCCTTACATCACTGTCGCTGCCATGAGATTCCGATCTCGCTACTGCTTCGGCGCATACTGGATGTGATGAATACATTGACATTTTTAATGCTAATACAGCCAGTGAACATCATGATTATGAATAAACTAGTGAGGCAATAGCTTCCATTAGTGGCACGGAGCTACCTTTATAACAGTAAGAAGGACTATCCAGTGTGTTATGGCCTTTTTAACAGTAATTGTGGAGTAGGTGTTCCGCAGAAAAAAAGGTGATACACATAAACACAAGTACTGCAAATAGGTGTGCAAATTAGCTCCTGGGGAAAAAAAGGAAAAAAAAAGTTTTAATTCAATGATAAACTTTCCCCAATAAAGAAAACTTGCTGTACTGTGCTGTAGGAGTGAGTTGTGACTATAAATGTTATAATTCCAGTTTTGGTGCTACTTTAGTTTTGTGTGTGTGTTTCAGTTGATGTTGTGATGAAGCTGCAGACAGTCATAGGTGTGGATGAGAGCTCACAGCAGATGGGAGCAGTGGCGGCTGCATCTGCTGCTGTCCTCCAGCGTTAGTGCTTCTTTATATTTGGTCACATTTTACACCCAGACTTTTTTTTTCATATAACGACACTCGACATGCAGTCTCTCGTTTTCCCCGAGCACATGATGCCTTTGTCCAATGTATCACAGTTTGTTTTTCAAATTTGGGTGCACACAATTCAGTTAGGAGTCTGCCACATGGTTCTTTAATTTGCAAGTACTGTAACGCTTCCGTTTTGATTTTACTGAGCTCCTCTGGCAAATGACCTGAAGGCTGGTGAAGAAGACAGAAGGGGAATTAAATTTAGAATGATCAAAAAATATATTCTGTTTGGTTTTGTTATCATCTGAAGCTAATCCTTTCTCTACAGATAAGTTCTTTAAATAGGTTGTTTATGTTTATTACATGTTTAATGTTGTTGGTCAAGTTCCCCAGCTGCTCTGTGTCTGTGTGTAGTATATGAGCTCTTTGTGTTTGTGTTTAGTTATGATACGCTGTGTTAAGCTTTAGCTTTTGTTGCTTTATTTTTGATCTCCTTTGAGTTGAGCTCTTTTTGTACCTTCTAATGTCTTACGTACGACAGAGTATTAGGGCCACATTAACAAAAACAAAACAAAACACAGACTTAAAATCATAAATTTAGGAGAATAAAGTCGTACATTTCCTACGAGAAAAAAGTCCTAACATTATGAGAATAAAGTTGTGAATTTACGAGAATAAAGTCTTAAATTTACAAGAATAAAGTCGTACATTTCCTACGAGAAAAAAGTCATAACATTACGAGAATAAAGTTGTGAATTTACCAGAATAAAGTCGTAGTACATTTCCTACGGGAAAAAAGTCATAACATTATGAGAATAAATTCATAAATTTACGAGAATATAGTTGGAAATTTACGACAATAAAGTCGTACATTTCCTGCGAGGAAAAAGTCATAACATTACGAGAATAAAGTCGTAAATTTACGACTTTATTCTCGAAGTTTGTGATTTTTTTATTTGTCAATGTGGCCGTAATACTCCGTGGTACTTACGTTATATTATAATTTATTTTATTTTATTATGTGTCACCAAATGTTGCATCTTTATTCAAACCATTTTTCTTTCTACACCCACGTATTTGAACAGCCTACACAAAGATCCAACACTACACATGCAAATAGTTGTTCAATCATTGATGGTTACAACATGAACACCCTGAGGTCTCTCCTGGTCTCCTGGTCTTCATTACACTGCATCTTTGTCTTTTTAACTAATTCACTCACATAATTGCTCCTCTTCAGTCCTGATGACACTGACGATGCCTCTGTCTGTCTCTGTTCATTTAATTAAATCCTCTCTGTGGTCTCTTCATCCTGTTGTTCACCACTACCTCTTCATCACCATCACCATGTCCAGATTGTCCCAGGGGGATTAATGGTCCAGACTCAGGGATCACCATGCCCTTCATGGCCCTGAGCATTATGTCAACAATACTACATGTCGAAGGAGACTTATTACTAAAGTCCTTCTCTGTTGCTAACTCAATGAAACATCATACATTTCCAATTATTACCTCCTTATTTAACTAATTTCTTGTATAAAACCATGACATGCAAGGGCCCTGTGGCCCCCCTCGGACCCGCTGTGCTGCAGACCACCAGCTGCTCAGCCGGTGAGTCGATCAAAGGACAAAACGTCTTGGCACTGTCCTACTTCCTGGGTTCACATTTCCACTTAAACAAACTGGTTGTAATTAGGATGTCTGCCTGGGGATAAAGAGAACAGAGCAAGAAAAAAACAGACATGATCCTGGCTGGAGTTTGCACGTCGTGACCACACATACTGTATATATAAAAACACAAATGCATACTATTGTTCTCTCACTGACTCATGCATGCAGTCACACACACACACACTGCCCAGCGAAGGCAAAGTGCAGTATCTGCATTTTTTTTAAAAAAAAAAGAAAAGAAAAAAAGACCAATCAAAAGTGTGGCATATTCTCTTTAATCTGGTAGAATTTGATATTGGTACTGCTAAAATTTCCAGAGTTATTGGGCTTTTTATTTTATCTGTCCATCCCAAAAAAGCACTGTGAAACCAAGTGCAGTATCTGCAAAGAGTACTGTACTCCCTACATTCTATAATTCATTTTAAAAATACATTTAATCCAGTCCACCTTTACCTAATCAATTATAGACTTGGTAGTTATTCATAATTTGATGCTTAAACCTGACAATGAAAAACACAAAAAGCTGTTTTTCTCAGTTTTGCATTTTTACAAATACTGCACTTTGCCTTTGTAGGGCAGCATACATATAGAAAATCAGTAAGCCTGTCCTCCACTGAGGTCTCCACCCAGACCACACAGACGTGTGTCCTCTGGAGGCCTGGCCCCGGCCCCGGCCCGCCCTGACCGGCTGGTCGTAGAGCCGCAGAGCAGCGTCAGGGGTCAGAGTTGAAGTCAGAGCTGTATTACTGGCAGCTGAGGCCGTGTTGACTGGCAGAGAGGAAACACCAATAGGCCAGGCTCCAACCCTCACCCCTCAGGGATTGTTGGGGTCAAGGACTACATCCAGTCTGGCTCCATTGGACATCGATGAATGCACATCGACGGGACGGCCGTGTGCATTCAGCTCATGTAGATCTCTCCATGTCGCTATTTTGAAAGAAAATATAAGACAAAAAAAACTTTACTCATTAATTCTGGAGCCCTTTTAACATTATAAACACCATATGGTCATGGATTTTTTTCTTTTTAATCATTAGAGTTTTAGTGTAGTTTTAATGTAATCGCAATAAAACAAGTGTATCAAATCATCAATTCTGCATCTGCTAAAAATGTTTGTGCTAAACTTTGAACTCCCAATTAAATTTTGAATTAACCGTCAAAGCTCTACACACAAATTGGCCAGAAACAACACACACGTATGCACACACACACACTCAGAAAATAACAGGTTGTCAACACAACAATTCTGCAATGCTGATTTATTTTATCTCCACTAGGCCATTTGTGGGGTTTAACTCCTGATCGTTACATTTTAAAGGGCCACTCCTCACCTCAGTGCGAGTACTGTGTGGGTTGTTTTCTCTCTCTCTCTCTCTTTTTTAAGCTTCACCTCCTGAACATTTGACATCCATTAACTGGTTCATTCAGTGAATAGACTTTTTTATTTTCAGCTGCCCCCACTTTATGTTCACATGGCAGACTGTGGTCACTAAAATGACTGAACCCTCCTGTATCACCATGGAGCTTCTTTTTTTCCCCCCTGAGATCATCAAGGATAAGTGACGAATTAAATTTGATTATATAAAGTGATCCTCACAAACAATTCAGAATGGTTTTGCTTCAAGTTTCTACATCAAAACTTTCTACAGTACAGACACATACAGTACACAAGTACCAAGATAAATACATAAAGACAGTGTGCACTCTTTCTCTGCTTGATGACTTTTCTCTTTTATATGTTTCAGATATATTTGTATTTGCATTATTTGAAGGTTGATGTTTGAATGTAATTTGGTCTCACAATCTTTTTTGATCTGAATATTTCCAATCATATAGTAATATATATTTGGGTTTTCACCTTCCCCCATTTTAATGCTTATCTCATCACCAAAAATAACTAAAAACAGCCCAGAGAACCATCTGGATACCAAACGCTCCTACAACCTGAACAACCATATATCTTTTGTTTTCTAACATGCAATATTCCCTATACACTGGCAGGTGTGCTATAATAAAAAGTGTCACTTTACAGAAAGCAAAATACTTGCCTTAGGTTTAAAATGCTACATAGGTTAAGCTTCACAATCATGGTTACAATGACAACATTAACTGTTGTGTTGTCATGGAAGCAACATGAACGACTACTTTCACAATCAATCAAATCACATTCTGCTCTATGGTGTCATATTCCTCCGTTTTATTGACCCATCCAACCACCACAAGCTTAATGGTGACTACAACACGGCACTGTTCCCTCTGCTCCTGTCATAATTACTACAGATACCAGACTATTGCCTAGCAACATCTCATAACTATGGGTCATAATAAATCATCTATGGACTTCTTTTTTACAGAAAAGTCTCAAATACTTCCCGTTAACAATCACACAGGACAAATAGACCAAAAGAGAACAACCGCTCAGCTAATTACTGTCTAGTGTTCAAACCCTGTGTGTATCATCAGTGTCTTAATAACTCTCGTCTATGATCTAAAAAGTCTCTCATTCTGAATCTGGTCTGGTTCCTCAGTGTATAGTATTTACCACAGACGGAGGCAGGATATGTGGGGGTGAATGAAATAGACAAAACATTTTGGCTTAATGAAGGGTTGCATAACATCACAATGTCAGTGTGTTGCTCTCTGGTGAATCAGGAGCTCTCTGCCTGCTGCCGTTATATTTTTTAGCCGAATGAAGCTGTTGTACGTTGTGCGATTTTTCAACTACACGGCCTACATCAAATGGATCCACAGCGCTGAGATTTATTGACATCCAAGTGACATATCTGATTTACCCCCCTCCAGAGTGAATGAGGAGCGCCCTGAGCCCACCATAAAAATGATTGTTTCCCATCATGAGTGACACACTGCATATCTATGCATTTTTAATGGCTCAACCCGGAATAATACAGTCACTGTAAATCCCACAAGGTATTATGTGTCGCTGCACATTCGCAAATTACTACCATGATACGTAAATATTTCAGTGATGAAAGAGGCGGCTGTAGTGGAATTCCTTGAAGAAATAAAATTAAAGAATAATACAAAATAATTCACAAATCTCCTGAGTGGGAACACACAGATTTGATTAAAAGTCCAGGCCACATTCAAATGAGTTCATTATGAGTCTTGGTCACGTTTGGTGTTTACCGCAGATTATAATAGGTGGTCGCTAACATTGGGATGTAAATCTCATTATTGGAGTGTATTCGAGAACATATCAGTCTTCCTTTTCCTGGTGTAGAAATCACGCTCGCTGCAGCACCCTAGGACGGCCTGATCATGTAAATCGCTGGCTCGTTTTTAATATGTGCATATTTTAACATGTTAATCTATCTGACAGACCAAACATAATGCTGACAAGGCCTTCTCCCCTCGGTGCTCTGTAGGCCAAACCTGATAGCATGCGCGCTTTGCTCTGTCAAAGACGAAACATAAATAAATCATTTAATTCATTAATATTCAAGCCAGACCTTGTCTGTTTTACACAACATTGTCTAAACAGTTACAAATCTGCTTTACAACCCACCCAACCGCCCCCCCCCCTCCCTCCTCTATGCTTTGTGTTTCAATTCTCTCCCAGCTCCAGCTGCTATAGGTGGCGAAACTCAACACAAACTTAGCAAATTTGTCTTTATTCTGCCTCTCTGATCTCAGTGGCTCTCCCCGGGGAAGTCAGAGTGGTTTCTGGCTAAACAGCACTTGTTTTTTTTTTTTTTTTTGTGCTTTTCACTTCCAGCCTCAGAAAGTGTTCCATCTGCACCGGTTGTCAGGTAACTATGCCGACACATCTGTGGTTGGTTTTGGGAGCAGTGCAGCTGTGACCTCTGGTTTGATGTGAAAGAAGAAAACATCTAATATGGCATCCACCATCTGCAGATGAGTGGGGGAGAGGAGACGAGGGGGGGGGGGGAGAAAGAGAGAGCATTTAGAAATCCCTGCCATTTGTTCTCGCTGTCACTGGCAGCAATGGGAGGGAAAACACTGTATTTGTTTTGCACTCATGCATTGGCTGCCTCCACTTTCTCCTCGCTGACATGGAAGCTTAGACAAGATAAACAAAATCCTGTGGCTGTGGCAGTGATATTGAATGACAGCTTTGGTATGTATTCTATTTCATTATGATATGGGGAAAACTATCTAACACACAGCTGTCGCATATTAATTTTATTTAAAACAACCCACCGTATAGTATCAGAAACGACTTGACAGAGCTCATTATAAATCGAGTGAGTGCGGATTGATTTTCTCTCTCTTGATAACACATTCAATGTAATTTTTTTGCTAGTCCAGATTAGGCTAGACGCTTTTTTTTCTTCTTATTCCTCACGTAACATATGAGATGTTAAACAAACAGAAATGACACATGTCACAGGTTTTGAGAGGCGGATTTGAAGGTTGTAACTGTTATCTCCACTGGAATGTTCCTGAAACATGTGAACCCACTGCACTAAACGTGCATGCATGAGGAATGTCCTCATTTGTTTTGGATTGAAAATGACGCCACAGAACAGAGAGCAGGTCTGAGCCTTTTGGAAGAACTGGCTCCACACTCCTACGTGTTTGCATTTAACCGCTGGACAGTTGATCTGGAGGGGGGCTGACAGGTAGGCTGATGAGAGTCCCTCTGGTAGTTGCCTCCAACATAGCAATGGGATTAGCACACCAGCAGAAACTTTTGCGTGAGTGTGTGTGTGTGTGTGTGTGTGTGTGTGTGTGCATGTGGGCCTGTTTTTTAGGTGGAAGGGAGGACGGAAGGTGGAGATTGGGGTTTGAGCCGAGACCAGACACCCTGTGGTGCTGGCGTCAGACTGGTACTGAGCTTCTAACACACCCGCACGCATGCAAGCACACACACACACACACACAAAGGTGAAAGCTAAAGCTAAATCCAAGCCAAGTGGTTATCTCTCCCCAGTGTTGGTCAACAGCAGACAGCCATGTGTTCAGGCTCCACATATTTCACTATAAATTAAATGCAGAACACAAATCCAGATTCATACGGTAAAACCTCATTTGTCCAAACCGCAGCTTTTGACCTGGGTAAGCTAATGACCAGCTGAACTGCTTTCACAGATGTGCAAAAAATAATATTCTATTAGCAGCACATGTTGGAAACTCCTTGTATTTCAGCTCCAAATTAGCTGTAAGGATTGCTTTATGATAGCTGTGCATGTACATAAAAGTTTGTTTTAATGAAGTACAGCCTTCCATGGCGGGGTTAGAGTCAGAAAGTCCTTTGTCAAACTGGTGACAAAGAACAAATTTAAAGGGACATTGTGTAACTTCTCCTGTTATCTATTCATGAAAATCGATTATTTGGTTCAAAAGTCTGTTTTTCATTAATCAGTAATCCCCCCCATCAACAAACTGAAGTGTTCCTTTCAGCTCTGAATTTGCCGTTCATCTCATTCATATCTACATGGAGCGGGTAAGCTCGGTGCTGGCTGCCATGTGGTGTCGCCATGTTTTTACGTTCAGTGGCAGCGTGACGGTAGGAAACCACGGAAACTCAGCGGAGACACCGGAGCTGTCGGCTCAGGTCGAGGTGGCGTCTGTGAAAAGTCACCGCGGTAACGCAGTGAGGAGGAATGGAGCGTTACACTGATGCTGCATTCACCTGCAGTCGGGCAGACGGCCGTCGGTAGCAAACCAGATGTCATTTTAGTCACAGAAGTCCAGAGAAAGCCGGTAAAACGTGGGTCAGGTAAACAATACCACATCGCCATGACAACATATTGTCACGTGTATTGTTTTGCCTCGTGCTGATGGACCACTTGTTTACATAGAGGCTTGTTTATGCTGTTGAATGAAAAATACGATTGAGTTGCTTGCGATATACAACCACAACGCTAGATGGGAGGAATTCCTACACAATGTACCTTTAAGTTTTTGTGATGTCTCCTGCATTAATGTTCTCCAGAGGCGTAAAACCAAAAAAATTGGTTGTTACATCATTTCAATTCCACAGAAACAGTGTTACTGTAACACTATAATTATAGCATTCCTGCTCTGAGTCTGGCCACGTGAGTTATTTAGTGTCGTAATTTGATTAATGAGTAAACGTCCAGAGTGCTGAGGATGCAGCCGTTTGAGCCAATGACTGGAGGCGTTTATAGAGATGGATGACGCATCTCCAGTTCCTCTCACTGAACACAGATGAAGTCAGAATTTCCCAGGTACAGGCGCTGCCATCTGGCATTTTTGGTTAGATTACCCATTGTGAGATTACACTCCCTTTTTATAGCATCACAAAAATATTCCTGGAACTCACCTCAGTGTGATAAGAACACCTAAAATGAGCCAAACCAAAAAATGAATTTCATGTGTATACTGATTTGTTTGGTCCCATTGGTTAACATGGAGGGAGGCATGTCATCCATCTTTATACAAAAGAGACACATCTTTCTATAATGGGGGAAGGCAACACTGCAACAAATAAAAAGGCAACTTCTCATACTAGGCTAACTAGCTTTTCCTAAGTGTTTTTTTTTGAGGAATTGAAACTCAACAGCATGTCAATATTGACAAGACAGATGTTGTACCCAGACAAACCGAAGCCGTGGGAAATGTAAAAAACAAAGAAAAAAAATAAATCAGAGCTGTACTCAGATGAAAACACATCACTGACGAACAAAACACAGCACTCTAGTTCAAGTCATCCCAAAAAAAATAGCTAAAGTCACTTTATTTAGGCTTCACAGTGTTTTTCTCATCAGTCTAATATTCAACGCAACAGTTAGAAAAAACACACCTAAATATGAAACTGTTGAAATCACTGCTGGGAAACTGCTTGTCTGCTGCGTTTGAGTCATGACGTTGTCCTGCCCAAGCAACTGTTGCGACAGTTTGTGTGAGATACTAGGAAATGAAACTTTGCGACTTGACATTAAACATTCAGCACAAATAGAAGGAGCGATGTGACAAACTGCACCTGAGAAAACACTTGAGTCACGGTGACTCAGCCAAGAGGGAGGATGTGTTGGTTATGGCTGCTGAATGAGAGGACAATGTGACATGTTCTTATCATTTAACGATGGCCTTGTTCATGTCAGACTTCAGAGACCATCTTTATCAGTGGGGCCGATGCTGACATGTATCAAGAATGGTAGGTTAGCTGCCGTGTTTGACGGCAGTAATCATAACATGCTCAGAAACACTTCCCTCTAATGATCCCAAACGGCCTCTTATGAACTTGGTATACAAAGTCACCACATGTGACTCACTGTCTGGAGGAAGGAGCTGTTTGCATCAATGGGAAAGTACGCTGACTAAAATGGGATTAAACTGCTGTGTATTGAAGTCATTGTTGGCCCACATCCAGCGGTGACGCACGCACAGTATAGAGGACTTTTGACTTCTCCCTCTTGGACTAGGATTAAAGGTAGCCCATTAAGAGAGAGGGAGAGGGGGAGAGACTCAGGCCAGCCTCCCTGCCAAAGCTTCCCAGCTTCCACAGCAAGGGCAGGGCACTGAAGTTTAAAGTCTCCACTCGGAGGAGAACGCAGTTAATTAATAAAACTGACCAAACTGTGGACTCCCCTCCGCTAGGCCACGCCACACGCTGCTCCCTGTCCGAGTTTAAAGGAGGATGACCGCTGAACATCCGTCTGAATTTGTGGGGTCACGCTGTGGTGCAAGAGGTGAAATGTATATCTTTTCACTGCTTGGCAGCGAACATCTGGAAACTTTGTGCACAGCAGTAACTACTTTGTCTTGTTACATGCATGCTCCCAGTAGTGGTGACCTTACAGGCTTAGCCAATTATTCATTCATTTTCTCTACCCTTCTAATTTTGGGGGTCATAACTGTTGCGATCACATCCTGGCAAATATTGAACCAGAGGCAGCATGATACCATACAAAAAAACAGACAAGGAGTCATTCAGGTCTGATGTCTGATCTGATTTTGTCGTCCAACTTGAAAAATAGACTAAAACACACATACCTCTTCCTTGTCCAAAAAAATAAATAAAGTCAAAGCTGCAGCTCTTTAAATGTGAATTCAGGGATGTCACATCTTTCTGAATTTTATTCTATTCTATTTTAAATTCTTTGAATACATCTGAAACATTACCAGGTTGCTCAGTTGTATCTTCACTTCAATGAATGCCACCAAGTGAAAATTAAATTCACATTTGCCACCTCTAAAATTCACTTATCATCGAGTCTGGACGTATCCCACCGTAAGAGGTCACTGCTTTGCCCTTGTCCAGTTGCCTGACCCTCAGTGTGATTGATGAGTATCCAGAACAAGCCTCTGACCTAAGCTGTGCCTTTACTGGCACAAATACATGTACAAGCTGGTATTTTTTTTTCAGGTTGTATTTCAACTCCATTTCATTTCAATTAAAGCCCCAGTATGTAACTTTTTTGCTTTTTATTAGCAAAAATCAAATATTGCTTTCATAAATACGTATTTCACTGAAGTCGAATCACACCCGCATACAAATGAAAGCTTTTTTTCGCTTAGAATGAGTTGTTACAAGTCGTTATACATAGGTATACGGGGGGGGGGAGACGCACTGAACTGAGGCTGCCATGTTGCATCGCCATTTTTTACACTGAGTGGCAGCGTGACCGTAGGTAACCATAGAAACTGCATTGCTTTGCCTCGTGCTGGCGGACCACTTGTTTACATAGACGCTTGTTTATCCTGTTACTGTACATGCAGCGTCTGTTGTCTGTCTGACGTCTGCCCGATTTCACGTGAATGCAACATCAAGAATTCGTTCCGATGTGCAACCGCACCGCTAGATGGGGGGAATTCCTACATACTGGGGCTTTAAGATTCCTCATAGAGTCTGGAAACCCTTCAGCCCCTCTCAGGCTCCTGCGTTCTTTGGTATATCAAACACACCTGGTTTACATCCTGTTGAGTTCCTGCACACATTAATGATTTAATGACATGGCTCTTTCAGGCTTTTCCAAACTCAATTGGACTGAATGGATCAAAAGAAAAACCAGAGTCATTCATTATATACAGCTGGGGAAATGTATTCAATGTTTTATAGCAGCACCTTTAGTATTGATAGTATGGAGGGTGGTTCTTCAGGATCCTGTAATACTTAATGTGGCTTCTCTGCCACAGTAAACCTCTCCTCACAGCTCAGAGTCCTGTGGCCTCAGCATTGCTAGGTTGGCAACATTTGTCAAGTCCTTCAGGTTGCACTTTTTTCAGAGTTTAGGAAACCTAATCTCTGATGGTTTGTGTGCCGTTCCAGACTAAATCAATTGTTGAAATCAGTTGAAATGTCTTTACTGCAGAAACTGGCTGCTGGTGTCTGACAGTCAATATTTACCACTGTCAGACACTTTACTGTAATAAAGAGGAGCGTAAAAAGACCATGTGGAAAAAAAACACCTGCCAGTTTTATAGTGGTGTGTGAGCATGTGACAGATAAACAAGTCACAGTCAAAATATTGGTTTACAGATGTGGGCTACACATCCTGCTTTGATAGGATAATTTAATGTTTAACTTCTACAAGAAAAAACTTCAGTGATGCAGCTTTTATCCCTGGACTAAAAGTGTCTCTGTGAAACTCTTCCAACAGGCCTTGTCTGATAACGTTTCCTTTTTCAAAAACAGATGTTAAAAAGAAGGGGCCAGTACAGTAACTACCTTGTGGCTCCTGTGTCTTCACTTTGGATAGCCATGTTACTTTGAATCACAGCAGGAGCCCTGTCTTGGTCAGCCAGAGAAACCTCTGTGACGGATTAGGAAACATGCTGGCCACTGCAGCACCAAGGTGAGACAGATCACCTCTGATAGAGGCTGATAACTCATGGGATTACAGTAGAATGAAGGCAGGGATGTTGGAGTGCGGGATGAGAAAGAACCGTGACACTGGGGGAAGGATGTGCTGCTCGGAGAGGATGGTTTCAATCCATTGACATCAGGGTTACAGATGGGACTATAAACGTAATCCCTGTCTGAGGAGGCCAGCACATTATTGCTGCTGAGGCAATACCTAAATCATTTTGCAGTTAAAGGTTGTAGGGGTTATGTGATGCTTTGTAGTTCCATGACAGTGGTTGTGCAAGTTGCATGCAAGAAGAAAAGTCTTCATACAGAGCAAAAGTATATATTATATAGGCTACATTATATTATTATATTATATGCTGTACCAAATGACAGAATCTTTTTTATCCTGCATCAAAAACTATTTTATTTGTAACATGATATTGTGATTTTCCAAAAAAAAGAACCACTGTGACTTTTTGCACCTACTGTACAGTATATTATATTATTTTAGTGTTTCATCCTTTTTAATTATCCACTTAACAATTAAAAGTGAGATGGCAAATGTAACCCATCTGTTTAAATAAAACAGGGACATTGTTACAGTAGATTTTCTCAAAAAGCGTAATGCAAATGTCATGTTTGATTAAATCCAATTTGATTAAAGGTTCAATATTGTACAAAGGAAGGTTTCCATGTCTGTTTTGATTGTAGAGCACCCCTAAGCCCTACTGTATTTTGATACTGAAAAAGTATTAAATCCTAGGTGCACAGAGAAATGCACACAGCCTGCCTGTATTCAGAAACTGAGCCTTAAAATAAACCGTTGGTGATTTCACAACAAAGGAGCAACTGTCAGTCTGTCAGTCAGCCCAACTGAAACCAACAGGAAACAAGGTTTGTTTTACCAGAAACTCCTGACTAATTCAGAACACAGTTTACTGTTAAGGGCCTTTCACACCGAACGCGGCAGGCGGCGGAAGGCGGCAGCAAACCCATTCATTGTGTACGTGCTACCGCGGCGCACCGGCGAACGGCTCTGCGCCGAGCTGAGCGGCACGCGAGGTGGGCGCATGCCGCGGCGGCGCGCTGCGCCCGAATTAAAAAATGTTTAATCCGGGCGCAGCGCGCTGTGACGACATCTCGGCGCGTCCAATAGGAGAGGATGTAGTGGAGTCTGAAAAAAAATCAGCCGCTTGCAGAGAGAAAACAAACGACCAGACGTTCAGTTAAAGAGACGGGATGCATGAAGTGAGTTGTCATCCTCCTGAGGATCAGACCAACTCTCTCTGTTAAACTGCTCCCTGCTAAGCCTGACGCTAAAGTTCACCTGGAAGCGGTCGTTTTGTAGCTCCTGGCGAACATATCTTTGCATATACCCCCCCAAATCCTGTCTTGTTTGTTCGGTTGCTCAGCAACTCGCGCCATATGTGTACGCGCTGCCGCCCTGCTCTGCGCCTGTCTGCGCTGTACCTCGCGGTGGGCGCAGCGCATACCGCGTTCGGTGTGAAAGGCCCTTTAAACTACATTGAGGTGACCTTCGGCTCCTAAAACCACACATGTATAGATTTTCATTTAAAGGTGTTCAGAAATGGCTGTTTGTCCTGTTTGTCACGTCTCCTTCTACGAGTTTCCACAAGTTGCTGCACGAGTTTACTCAAGTAAGGAAAACAAATTTGATTGGTCGTTACCGAGCAGGCGGGATATTCAATGTTTGGGGCGAGACCGAGCTCGGTGTGTGTGTGTTGTCTCAGACGTTTGATTGACGGATGACGGATCCAGTATCAGTGGCTGATGAATAGTGAGCAACATGACGTATAATTTGTGCGCCTGCATTATCCAATGCGAAAAAAAACTACCCCACTTTCATCCTGGATTTACTTGAAAACAGAATTTTGCACAAAGTTTGGGCTCCATCGTCTGATAGATGAGTTATTACACTAATGTTAGGACCCAGAGTGGAATCAAATTAATTTTTCTTTTCTGCAGCTTTAATCGGAAATTTGTGTGAGCATGGTTTGTCAACTTCTATTTTTTAACTTGCAAAAATAATTCAAATTGATTCAAATAATATTGATTATTATGATAAAGAATTATTTTATTTGCTCATGTTCCTTGTTTTCTGTCTTTAATGTTCTGCTTTTGTGGTAACGGTGATAATAGTGAAATGTAGACAAGAGAAGCTACAGTACACAAAGTTTCAGCTAACTACAACAGCAGTAAAGACAATGCTTTGTTGTCTGTTCAGGATCTTGCACTCACACTGACATTGTCTTGAAATACTCTGTTAACAAAACTAAAATGTGATATTTATAGAACCGAAAGCTCTTTCAAATGCAGCCAGTGTTGGCTGAGAAAATGCTTCTGTTTTTTTTTTCTTCCTCCTGCTCATTTCAAGGTCCCATTTATCTTCCAGCAGTGTCCAGTTTACACTGTGAGGATTCAGTCCCCCGCACACCATGAGGCTCACCCACACAGTCCTCCCCCCGCTTACTCCACCAGGATGATAATGATACTTTAGCACGCTCACGCATGTACAAACACAACTTATACTACAGGTTATGATTACAAGCAGTATCTCTTCACAAAGTAAATTCTTTCTTCTTGTTAATGCTTCAGTGTCCTTGTTTCACCAGTAGTTTCACCAATGGCACTACAGTGTAGAATATACTGAGCTGAAATGAACTCCATTAACTCTCTTGCTTTACATAACTCATGCACTTTGTCATACTTCAATTGTAAATCCTTGACAGTTCTCTACTCACAGACATCTCTCTCAGTTGAGTGGCATCATGATGTTATTTTCTAAAATCATTTTACTAACCTGGCAGAAGAAAAGGCCGAGTGTAACAGTGAAGACTTGCAGATTTAAAATGGTATTCAGTGTTTGCCAAGGATACAGTGAATACATCACAGGAGCATCCGCGGCGCATGTCACCACCCTATTATCCCTCCTGTGCTGAATGCGTATATTGATTTCAGAAGGGAATTGGGTTGAACATTGATGTGAGAGGTACTACTGACAAGATTGAAAATTCATGTGGATGAATTAGGTCTATTTTTGCTCAGATATCCAACTAATTGTTCATGGCTTCTCCTCTTTGAAATCGGTTTCCTCTTCTTGAACATATTCTCTGTTAACAAAGTTAACTGTGACCAAAAAATATGTAAATCATGAATGTTGTATTACTGCATTATTACCCACAGTCATGCTCCATCTTGAAAAGTTTCAAGTGTGTCACCTTTGAATTTATTTATCAGAGTTGTCACCCCCACTGAGTGATTAGTCCCCTGCCTGAGCAGTGCTGAGTGGCCCCACTGAGATTTCTACAGATTTGTGTCATTGATGCAGGAGTGTTTTATTTTTTTCTTCCTCTTTTCTCTGGAGTGGAATGAAATTATGCATTAGTGCGTCTGCTAAATAAAAAGAAAAAGTGTTTTTCTCTTTGTTCTATCTCTTATATCCACTGAAATAACCTTTGAATGATTAAAGTTTACCTGTCATCATCTTTTAAGCACAAATATACTTCAAACTGAAACTATTATTAGCAACAGTCAACAATATGAAAACGCAGCAAAGGCCTAATATGGTCAAATAAACTTGTTTAACTTTTTTCTGCTTCAAACTAAACTCTGAAAATCACCAGCATTGCCTGTAAAAACTCAGGTGTGCCTGTTTTTTTTGTGTTGTGAGCGTCATGAAAGAAACTATTTATCTTCACCGCACTGAGGTGGAGACAGAAGTCTCAGATGAATCCCGGCACATTAAACACAAACTGTCTACATGACCTGAATTCTAATGTTTTTAGGGTCCACATCAATTTAACATATTACTGTATCTCGTTCCCCCACCTGATGGAGTATTTTACTTGTTTCTAGGTCAGCGCACTCTCACTCGTCCTCAACAAGAACCTGTAGCAACATCTGGCTCACACTGTTTGAATTGTGATGCAGACGGAGATGCAAACCAATCAACTGCATTCCAAACAGCATCATGCCCATACTGTAGCTTCACTCTAACAGCCTCTGCCCCCCTTCATTGCCCTTCGTTTCTGTTCCCCTCCTTCCTGCCTTTGTCTCCTGATTTCCTGTTCTCCGTCCCCTTCCTCCCCCCTGTCCCCTCTCTGCTTTCATCTTTTCATGATCTTATTTTGTCTCCGTGTCCCTATCTTCTTCTGTCTCCCACACACATCCAAAACTATTCCCTGTGAGCTGTGAGCACATGCCACTCCTAAGAAATGAGATATGCATCAATCTATTAAAAGCAGCCACATCTTCTACTGTCTTACTTTGCACCTTTGGGCTTATTAATAAGATACATAGTAATTTAGTATATGAATTACAATATAATGTTTTAGATTAAACTACTCTGTATGTAAAATTATGTAAATATGCTCCACCCTGACCTGTACCTGTTATGTTTGTGTTTGTTATCGAGCATTTATCAGTTCTGGTATTGGTACTTTTAACTACAGTAGAATACACCTTGCAACAACAGTTTACAGCATGGGCTTCTATACTGTACACCCCATGAGTCACTCAGCATGTAAGATAAGAAAATATAAGACATGACTCATACTGTAGTTCAGTTTAATGTCATGTTTTCTTTATTACTTTTTTTCATCACTATTCTGTTTGGCCTCTCAACACAGAAGTGAAACAGTTATGGCAATGACACACGAGTGTCACTCACTAACACATGTAGAGCACATATGTACAGCACACCCTCAGCTGTTGTGTAATGTGTGTTCATACGTCGCCAGTGTCAAGGAAATCCACCACAGGTATACAAATGTGTTCAGAAAAATGCAAAAGAAAGGGTGCAAAAAAGAAAAGAAAAGAAAGGATTGGAAAAAAAAGACATGTTTAGAGTGAGAGAGAAAGACACACACATCTTACAAGACATCTAAAGAAATAAACACAATTTTAATAGGGTATTCCACCCTTTGGCTTTTACAGGACCTGTGCTCCAGAGGGGCATTCGTCCATCATCTGCAGATCCACAACTGCCAATAAATCCCAGACAAGCTTTTCCTGCCGTCTGACACACAGTCAGCACAGAAAGAGAGATGTTTTACAGTAAAACCACAACCGTGTAAAAGATCCCTCTGACTCCCCCCGGGCCTGGGGGGCTGGAACAATGCTGTCTCTTTCCTCTACGGACCTGGAAATACAGAGATCTTTACAGTGTGGCCATCGTACACGCACATGTGGAGGGTAGCTTTCAGGGGTGATAACCTCTGACGGCTCTCATGGGGGCCAGCTTGAGGCCAGATGTGATGAGCTTCAGTCAACCTGGAGCTTTTTTTTTTTTTTTTTTTAAAGGAGATAATGCTGGTATTGTTTAAATATCGAGAAAACACTAAAGAGCAAAGTTTGTTGATATAAACTACTAAATGATACATGATAGAGTTGATTATTTCAGTCATGATCCATATTGTCCAAATCGACCAGACGATGCCTTTTTTTTTTTTTTTGGCCAGATTGTCTGAAATCAAAGCAAACAGCAGGTTCTGAAATCATTCCACAACAGACACACAGAAACGAAAAAAAAAAGAAAAATCTAATATGATCCTTTCACATTTTGAGAGTTCAAAGTAACAAGAAACAGGTTGTGGTTTGCCAAGGTTAGAGTTCAAAAAAGCTGACCCCTATGTGTCTTTAATGTACTCCATGGAAACCTCTGCCCACCCAGCTGGACCTGGCAGGCCGAGGGAATGAAGAAAATTTGGACAATTCAATTGGGGGGAGAGAGAGAGAGAGGAGGGGAGAGATGAGAGCTGGACGGGGAAGGAAATGCTTTATTCCCTGCTGCAGCGAGGAGAGAGGATTTGCCAAACGGGCCAGAGGACAGGACAGTCGAAGCCGTGGCGGTTTGGAAGACGAGTACAAAGAGAAAGTGATGGCGGTGGATGTGATATCTTTGTTTCATCTAGGATCAGAGATGGCCCCTGAAAAACCTCTGAATGAAAAGAGGGAAGGAGACGTGCGTGGGGGGTGTTGGTGGCGGAGGTCAGGCCGGGGGAGTGTGTGCTGACTAAGCCGTTTGAAAGGTCGTGTTATGAACTCATTGTCGACCTCTGCATCCTGTGGGGAGGAGGACCGGGGCCTGGGAATCGCGTTGCAACCCAAAGAGCAGCTCTTATTCAGCCATAACTTAACAGGACCGACACATTTAATCGCTATCAGATAGCGTCTGGGGCGGACACTCCTCCCCGCTCTTTGCCAAGAAGGTCTCTTATCCTCCCTTGCTGATTACATTACACTTTTTAATAAACAACCTCCCCCTTAATCTTCTCTTTTTTCGCTGATATTGTGACACAACTGGTTTTATACACAACATCGGCTCCACAGAGGAGAGTTGCGATGCAGGGATTCTGGGCCGACGTTGATTGGGTTATAGGAATATGGCAGCAGGCCTCGTGTCAGACCCCCAAAGGTGTTGAGGCAGCGGCTGTTGTCAGGGTTATTACCAGTCGAAATGCTAACAAGCATATCTGAGGACCTGGAGAGCTCGGTAGCAATGATATTAATAACTGCGGCTCCATCCTGGCTCTCTATTTTCTGAGCCATATTAGTATTGGCCCTTTATTGATACTGTCACCACATCAAGACTAAATCAATAGCACATCTACTGCACTGCATGGATTAGAAAACAAATCAAATAAGATATTCAAGGCAAGTCAAATTGTTTGAGAGTACTCAGCAGTGCGGGAGGCTCAGAAGTCTTTTTCATGTTAAGAGGCAGATGCTGAATATGTGTATGTGAGGCAGATGGTTGAGTAGACATCTGCAACCATCAAACTGAAGAGTGTGTCTTATGCTTCCAACATCTAAAACACCTCTTCAGTGCATTTATATTCTGCCTGCCACAGGTCATATCTGGGAAGGCATACGCCAGCATTTTCAATCCGGAGGCAAGTATCAGCTTCAGTTCTCGGCAGAACTGTTTTTAGTCACAAGTGCGTTGTTGTGAAACAAGTGCAGAATCCGAATGTGTATCTTGTGGACTTCCACTGAGTAAAGAATACACTCCTCTATCAAAAATTTGATCATCTGCCAACAGCACTGATGCGTGGGGTGGCTGAAGTTGTCTCATTGAGTTGAGGACTGTGAAGCACAATTGGGAAAGTTTTATTCAGTGTGACAGTGTTGCTGGGTGGGCCTCATCCTTTCACACACTGTATTTAAAGTACCAGATGATGTAGAAAGGCGATTCAGAGGCAGAGTTATTAGGCTAACAGTGTCTTATATTAGTTTTTATTTTTGTGACTTGACATCAAGGGGGGGTGGGATTCAACTGCTTAATCAAGACTGATGTTGTGTCTCAGTTCACACACCATTAGTTCCTTTTGTGTGTTTTTAAATCTGAACTATTGGATTTTTTCACAATTATACTGTTTTCATAATCAATATATATGAAGACCCCTGAAAAGTCCTGCCAAGAGGAAGAATTGTGTGCAATTTGTAAGTTTTCTCTGCTGCTGAATATAAAGTCCCTATGGGAGCAACTGGAGGCTACAGTGACTCGGTATCGGAAAGTACTGAGCTAAGGCTAGCTGATTAGCATGCCATCTTCAGTAGAAGAGGAGACACGATACAGACAGAGTTCACATTGATGTGTAAGGATTGGTGAGCATAGGTATGGAAATTGATGATGCTAATTTTCTTCTACACTACTATGTATAGTAGTATGTAAACTAAACATTCAAATAGCTCCTATTGGCACAGTTTGCTTGGGCCCATCTTCATTACAATCCTAAATGAATCCTCTAATTATCAGTTATCAGTTATTTTATCATCAAATTTTTATTTCATAATTTTCACTATTTTATTAAAGGGGAATTGCCATTTTTTACAAACTTGACCTTAGCATTAAATATGATCATTTACTCACCCAGATAACTTTGGTGTCATTACAAGTCGTTCCACCGAAATTAGATGCAGTCGAGAGCCGCGTATATCCGTATAATGTGAGTCTACAGGGCAGCAGAATGCAGCCTTTAAATAATAAATTGCCGCAAGCTGAACTTCGTCAAGCTGGTAATTTTACTCCGACAAGTCGGAAACACACAGAAACTAAGCATAGCATAGCATTAGCTGTAGCAACAAGCCGCACCGCGCTCAGAGATGACATCATCCAGGTCAGAGGTCAGTAGGTCAGGATATACGCGGCTCTCGGCTGGATCTTATTTCATCAAAACGCCTTGTAATTACACCAAAGTTATCTGGGTGAGTAAATGATCATATTTTATTCTAGAAATAAAGTCCAGATTGTAAAAAAAATGGCAATTCCCTTTTAAGTCTTAAGCTGATTCTAATGTCCAAGCTAAGCTGTTTGGTTTAAAGGGGAACTATGCAAGTTTCTTGCCAACCATCACAAATCCTCCAAAGCTGTTTAATTGAGGTAAAAATGTAGCATAGTTAAGCTAAAAATCCTGCGTAGTTCCTCTTTAAGATATATCTTTTTTAAACCTAGAAACATGATTCACAAAATCAAGCTTCTGCACTTGAATGCTGGAGTGGTCTACCACACTCTCCCTGGCCACTATTCATTCACAATGTACTGTTTCAGCCCAAAAATGGCCACCAGGGAAAACTAACTTTCACTTTTATGCACATGCCACACTATTTCATTTCAACTCAATGTACATTTGTTGCCCCCTTCACGTCCCTGAGTAATGAATGAGACACCTGAGTGTGTACTAGACGCCCTCTCACGTCTCTTCCTATTTTACTGTGAGTCACCACCTCAGCTCCTATCCTCCCTACCTGTCATCGTGGCTTAAAATAAAGGGAGCCGAGAGCAAGTGATAAAAGAAACACACACACCCCTCTTGACTTAAAATATGCTCAGTGAAGCCCACGCACCATTACTGTATGGCACTCTGATTTATCTCGTCTCTCTGCTGCCTCTGTAGCTTCACAAAATTCACTGTGCCACAATCACAACTAAACGCCCACACACACACACACACACACACACATATACAGCCATACATATGATACAAAATCTAACGCAATCATCATTTACCGCTGTCTTTGCTCTGGATATGTTCAACATTTTAGACTTAGGTCAGAGAACCTGTGATCCTTGAGCCTCCTCACTTCACTTGATCTGTCATCATGAGCTCAGGGGAAGGGCAATCAGGGGGTATTTCTGTGATTTAGCTTTGTCCCTAATGGTCGGGGTGTGATGAGAGACAGACACAAAGCATTATTCTAAAAATGAAATAGTAGATAACAAGACAGACAAAAAAAAAAAAATCAGTTTCTCTCTCTGGCTCCTCCAATATCTATAGCATCACTCTTTTATCATACCCTCCTGCATTGTAAATACCCAGAAACTCCTCACCACCTGTTTACAGCTCAGACTCAGGCTAGACTGTTTAGATTTGAAGTTTCAACCTCGGGATAACCATGATGACATTTTTCAAACACTTTTTAGATCTCTGTATGTAAATGTAATGGTGCTTTAATCTAAATGTGATGGTGCTTTAATCTAAACAAGTCGCTTAAAGCAGAAGTAAGCGGAATATTTGTGTTAATATAAGTCTTAAGTAGTTATATCTTCCGACAGCAATCACTTCTATAGAGTGTTTGGTCTGAAACACGGGTCTGTCAGTCACTCTGCTCTGCTGTAAGCCGAGGAGAAAACTTTCCTTGTATCCTACAACCTTTATCCAATGAGGAGAGAGAACGGCATAAAGGGGCGGTCCTCTCTGTGTGTGCAGCCAAGGGATGCGCGTGAATGTGTTGACGTAGGGACGAGGGTGGGGACTGCTAACTCCATCTGCTGACAAGAAGTTAGCCAAAACCACCGGATCGCTTACTTCTGCTTTAAGTGGTTTGTAGGTTGGACCCGGGAGCATTTCCATAATAATTTTGGGCATAGCACAAGTCTGAATTGAATGCTTTCAGATTACAGTAATGCAAAGACAGATTAAATATGTCCTGTTATTCCAAATAAAACCCATAACCAATATTTTTTTTGGTGAGGGGGGGGGGGTCACTCCAGGGCAGTAGAGAAAGTATTAAGTACATATTCTAACAATTTTTTAGTTGATATAGCAAATATGCCTTACAATTCATTAAGTATGTAGCTATGAGATAAATTCTGTCTGTTAATGAAAAAAAAAAAAGAAAATCTCTGATTGTGGGCCACACAACAGTAACTGCCACCCAGAATTATTAGCATGCTTAATGACAAAGAACTGAAATATGGAATGGGGGAAAAAAGTAATTTCCAACTATGTATATGAATTTTAGGTTTTTCTTGGTGCCTGCAGTTTCACAGTGTTTTAGGTGGAATACTCTGTGTGGTGCAGTTGTATTCAGAACAGTATGATGAATGTGCTAAGTGACCTACAGACTGCTACTGGTTTGTGAGCAGTAATCTATACTGTTGGTTTTCATTACTCACTGAACTGATGAAAGCTTCCTGCTGAAGACAGTGATTGACATCTACGGTTCCTCTTGCTACTTTGAGTCAATGCTAACAAGCTTTACCTTGTTTGTTAGCTTGTTGACTCACGTTAAAACCAGCTAAATCTGTCAATGCTGTTTTCAGGCCACTCTGATAAATGTTGTGTTTTGTCTTTAATATTTTGTATGGGAAGTTAAAGAACAGTAGAGGAACAAAAAAACATATCTTTAGGTGAAGCTAATTGTAAAATACTGCAAAACTTGGCCTGTGTCCTTGAACCAAAGTCTGGTCCATATACTTCTACATCAAGGCAGATTCTGGCTCTGACCTCTGGTGTCTGACAGCAGTGTAACTGTCTCTGTGTGTGCCAGAATTGGCCCAAATGTCAAAGTAACATCCAATAAACATATGTGGATCGGATTTGGGCTGTGGAATCTTGTGCATCATGATTCAGTTTGCTACCTGGCCTCGCTCAGGAGTTTAGACTTTGGCAAACTCCTTTCAAAGCCACAGAACAGACAGACACTTTAAAGCAGTCCTTGTCCTCACAACAAGTGAACTGCTCTTTGTGCATAAAATGGGTGGAATTAAATATTACATGAGAAGTGTAATGTGTTCTATACAGCGTGTACTTCATCAGCTCTCTTTATTCCTTAATGGTTTCCCCTTTTGAAGCTCTTGGTTTGTTTCATTACTAATGGTGACTCAGATCAGATAAGAGGCATTCTTCTTCTCTCTTTGTTGTGTTTGAAGGTGCTCGTGAAGCAGTTACTTTCTGCAGCGCTTCCTCTCCCTCCCCTCCTCATTCGGGGGGGGGTGGACATAAATTTCCTCACTTGATCTGTGAGTGGTTTCAGAGGTAGAAAAAAAAGGGAGCTCTGTAAATTCTGCTCCTCTTTTATTTACATTAGTGTGTCAGAGGTCCTCGTGCTAATTCAGCTGGTTCCAGTGTTTCTGGGCGGGGAGTACATCACTTCAGTTTGGGTTAAGCATCCATTACCGAGAGCTGCTGGCCTTGAGGTTTGAAATTGTTTACACACTTGCCCCAACTTATCACAAGCCCTGTGCTTCTCCTCTCCCTGAAGGCCTTCATGGGCTTGTGAGGCCAAAGCCACTTCATCTGTGAATTCTCTGCAGCCTCTATAATTACACAGGATGAACTGCTGAATTAATACTAAAATGTCTAATGTTCTGTCTGTACAAAATCTGAAACTAAGATGGTAAATTGACAAATCTGAGTCATGATTCAGGCAAACCTGAACACATACTCACATGGTAACACCATTTGAAAAATAAACATTCATAAATCTGCTCAGAAAACCAAAGAGGGCTGTGTGTTGATTTATATGTATTTGGAGTAGATTCACATTTACTCTTTTGGCAGACACTTTTTATCCAAAGCAACTTACAACAGGAGCCCATCAGCAGGCTTCAGTGCAGATAGATTTATTGAGTCAAATACTGTGGGGTAGAGCTACTGGTACCTCTTGAGCCACCTGATTTTGTGATATATTCTCCTCTCAGCCGCACATTTATTATGTTTAGTGTCAGTTCAGGGGAATAATCCTAAAACATTATCAGACAGAAAGGTGTGCCAAAAGGGTGAAGATGTGGCAGAGTCCAGAAAGAAACAGCAGACAGACTTCCAGTACAGAGAGCACAGTATCATGGGAAAGGACAAGCCCTATTTCTTTAGAGATTTGTCACCTGGCCTTTATGCTTTGTCATCACTGCAGTAAACAGATGATTCTCACATTGAAATGGTTGTTTTGAAGCAGGGGTGGGGGGGTTGTGAAGGTCGCTTTGGTTCTGCGTGTCTTTCTAGAAAAGTCACCACATGCCACTGACGTTTTTATGATCTCCTTTGAGTTGTCTAAATGTCATGTTTCTGATGTGGATGTCAGATTGTGTTTCTTTTACAGCCTAATGTCAGCAGGTGATTTGTTGAAAACTCACAGTGAGTGTGGATTGAGCTTTCATGGCCTTCCATACCCACATACTGCAGCACATTTCTGTATGGGAAAACCATGAAAAGCACCAATTTTTTTATTAACCATCATGCATTTCTTGCTGCCAGCATGCCTTCACAGATGACAGTGTCACTCACCACTTTGGTCCAGTTTGAAAAACCTCACTGGTTGCAGATGGATTGCTGTGAAATTGTGTGCAGACATTCATGGTCCCCAGAGGATAAATCCTAATGACTTTGGTGAGTCCTTGATATTTCCTCCAGTGGAACAATGTGGTTCATATATGTTTTGATTGAAGAACCTGAATAACTGTTGGATGGATTGCCATGAAATGTGCTCCAGACATTCATGTTCCCTTCAGAACGATTTATTAATAACTTTGCTGATCCTTTAACTTTTCATCTTTCATCATATTCAGCTAAAAATGCACATTTTTTCATATTTTACACCAAAATGAATGACTTCCCACCTATCTATATGTGTTTTGGGCTTATTACAAAATGCTAACGTGCTAATGTGATAATTTCTCATGGCGAACATGCTAAATGTCATGCTAATCATCAGCATTTTAGCATCCTGATGCTAGCATTTAGCTCAGGCCAGCACTTTGCTTAAGTGCAGCCTCAAAGAGCTGCCAGACTGGCTCTAACGCTTAGTGGCATATTACTGATACCACATATAGCACTGCATGTCAAATCAATTCTGATTCTGTGAAATGCAACTCACTCAAATATTATTGAAACTAAACTATGCATAGCGAGAAGAAGAAAAAATAAAAGAAACCTGGTACATTCATGTTTTTGAGCAAAAAGCCTTCTAAAAGGCTGCTCTAATGTATCCTTGGACAGTGAACAGAAAAAGGCACTATGGGAATCTTCTTTTTTTTGTACACAAAATATGATATCAATACTCTAACTTGATTAGGCTTTGCCTTGGCTTCAAAACCTCTGCTAAACATCGACGGTGGTGCTGTGATGGACTGACATATGCAACCACATGTTCAGGCTGACTCCATTTAAAATCCTCCCATATGGTCTAAAATCAGAAATTACGTTCCAGGACTTATTTTGATGGCTCAGATTTCCAATGAGGGATGCTTTGAAAGCCTTGTCTGAATAGGTCTGACTCCCAAGATGAGGAATTTATTCTCTCCGAGGCTCAGTGTAAGGAGTGAGAGAATAAGTCAGGGCATATTTTGTAGATTTCAGTATGAGGTATTTGAAGTTGAGATCTTAAAATGAGTCAGTAATGGAGGCTGTGACTTCACTTTTCCTCCCTAAGTATGTGAAAGCCCACTAAAGATACTGTTCAGTAACTCCACCTTAAAATGTTATAATACTTTTGCGTGAAGCCCCCGAAATGGAAACTTGATTGATAGTATGCGAAACTAAAAGTGGCTCATCGCTTTCAAACGTGCATTAAAACCATGAAAGTGGAGCCGTGCCTGACGTCACCGAGTGTTGCAGCTGACTTTTATCGGACTCTTCAGTCTCTCCTGAGAGAAGAAACGGCATATAAGTGACAAATTATCTCACGCACTTGTAATAAATTATGTGGTAGATGGTATGGACATATTTTCTCTGAAATACCCGAGAAAAAAAAAAGGACCCCTCCCCTCCCATACTCACACACAAGCACAAGCACACACAGAAATACAAACACACACTCGCGTGCACACTTTTGTGGCTCAGGAATCATGTTTTAATTGATGCGATTACCAGCCACTGAGAAATGTCACAGAAACTTTTAATTAAGTCTAGCCTGTAATTAAAATATTGGAAAAAAGACACACTCCACTGGCAGCTGTAAGCCTGTCTGCCTCAATGCCAGGGACATCAGGTCACTCTCAACCCACTTGATTATTGCTTAAATTGAAACCCACGTTCAGTGTCTCAGCTTGTCATTTCACATTAATCAACATGTATTTTAACTGTGAACAAAAGATGAAAGACTCAATGACATGGAAATTAACAGTGATCACATTCACTTCATTTTTGAATACAGATGTGATTAAATAACATTACTTCCATTGCTCCAGATATAAAGACGGTAGAGTTGTTTTACGGTCACCATGATGTTCAGTAACTGTTTACATTACAATAGCCTTTCTACCACCCAGAGTTCTTGTGGGCGTTTGCAAGGCAGACAGAAATTGATTCAAATAAATGCCAAAGTTCTTTGCAATTCTTCAGACTTTCTCCAGAAAGACTGTGGCCTACTTGGGGAAGAAAGATTAGTAAAAGACAGAACATCCCACATGGACTTAGAGTGGTTTTCTTCCCCATCACAGTGCCCACAACTTTGTAATTGTCTTTACATCCAGGCTCTTAAGGGAAACGGGAGCAAACCCCACTCCAGCCCAGTGCTCTATTTGTCCCAACTTCCAATAGGATGAAGGAATAATGTTCTAAGCAGCCTCAATCTTTGAGCTTAAGAGAGGGTGATTGAAGCCCTGGTGGCTTAACAGATAAGACAGACTGCAGAGTGCCTGCATGTTGTTTTTCATTCCATCGGCATTGGAATCTAAAGTCGCTCAGATTTATGTTCAGCACGGACCAAAATATTCTCATTAATATTTATGCTTATATACAGTAAGTAACAAATCTAAAAAAGTTGAGAGCTTGTCAGGTATTAACGTAACAGAGTAAAGTACACTATCTAACAGTGTGCACTGTACTTGACTTTCTTGGCCACCATTTTATATTTTAACAGAAATCAGATTACTGTAGGTTCCTCTCAACTTTGGCTTTATGACCCACAACTTCATCATTTTGATCGTCTTCTTCCTGCACAGGTTATTGTTTTCATCAATCCTTTAAAGCACATTGCAATTTACCTGCTAAAATAGAATGAATAAGTTTGAAACTAGCTTGTAAAAAGTGAAGCATTTAGCAACAAAATATTGCATGACTACTGGAAGGACATCTAGGATTAAACATAAAACCATCTTCAAGCTACTTTCATAGGTGCCCAGACAAGTTTATTGTACAAACCTTTTAAGGTGAAATGTCAGTAATGTGTTGGCAGCTGTTTTCCACCTCCCAACTGGCCTGAAGTCTGTTAATGCAACTACACACTCACTGCTTATCTCTGAAATGACTGGTTTTGTCTTTTATTAGAAAATATTGGATCTAGAAGGCACTAAACACATGCATGGGCCAAAATAAGCATTACTTTATCCAAGAAAGTTTTAACTTCCTGTTTTCACTTTGTTTAGTTTTGGTTTTATGTTCTATTCAGAGTTGTTCTGCTCACACCATGAAATTAAGATTAAACTGTTGCCAGCGGTGGGACACACAAGTAAAAGGCTTTTGTTGTAATTTAAAGGATGCCACATTGCCCTAACATACTGAGCATGTTTCAATTACATCTTTATATTGTATCAGGATACGGTTCAGACAGGATTTTCGAGCAGCAATGCCATCCCTGTCTCTGTCTATATAGACATGAGAGAATTTTTTTTGACTTAAGAACTAAATTCAGCCAAGAAAGAAACAAACCAAACAATTACTCAGTATCTGCCTATCAGCAAGCGACAAGTACAGTACAAGCTTATCTGAGTAATAATTCTTGGCTGACATAAATAAAGATACCCTGTGATGTGCAACAAAGGTCAAATTTAAATAAAACATAAGACTTAGATTTATTAATATCTCTTTGACATATTACATTTGTTATGCTGTAAAAGAAATTACAAAATGGATCTAGACAAGTTTGATAGTGGAGACTGAATGCTTTTTTACAGCTGGAATGAATAGTGTCTGTCCAGGTTTTTCAAGGGTTTGGTAAACTGCTGATGGGATAGTGAAAATATAGAAAGTAATGTGTCAAATTCTGAGTATATTTGGCTATAGATCAAAGACTATAACATTAGACCACCTTCAAAGGTCTTACAAATGTATAGATTTTGAATTGATCGCGGAGCACAGAGGACAATGAAGCATTGTAAAATTATGTTATTAAAGCTTAAAGGGATAGTTCAACACGCTATGAGATAATGACGGAACGATACGAAACGGAGCCGTTTTCGAGGTAAATACAGGGTAAATAGTACTGAAAATAGTTACACTATAATTAAATAATGAATACTGCTATGACTATAGCGATTATGGCAATGGGCCAATTTGCAAAATTTTGTTATTAAAGCTTAAACAAGGCTAAGAGTCCATATGAGTCATAGCAGCTCTGTGAGGCTGAGCTAAATGTTAACAAGTTCATTACACAGTTGCCATCATGCCACCATGTTCATGACTTTGGTTTAGCATGTCAACCAACATGTAGTGAGGGTGATAAACTGACATTGTGGCTAAAAGATAAAATAATTTAGACATATAAATACAGGATCATCTGCTATACTGTGTATGAACAGTACTGCAGTCTGTGACTGTCTTTGTAATAGATTAAAGAACATCAATGATTATGTGCAGTTCACCTAGCCTACATAAAGAGGTCTGCTTCCATTTCCTGAATCTGACAAAGAGCTAACCAGTGTCAGACCTGACCATGACACCTCTGCTGATCCCATCAGAACACATCAGACACCAAACCCGCCCCAGAGCCGTCTCCCCAGGCCGGCTCCACCCTGAGCCCAACCACCACAGCTGCCACCGATTCTCTGCCTCTCCCCTCAAAGTTCAACCACACATGATGCGAGGCTCTGTCTGTGCATTCTTAACTTGTTTTTGGTTTAGCTCTCCGTAGCCGCCATAAAACAACCCAATCAGCACTCTGTGCAATTACCGAATAGTCTGAGGAAGCAGCGGCTTGATTTAGCAGACTGTGGGGACTGCCATTTTCTATTATCCTTGGGTCGGTGATGATTTACGCCGCATGTGTGTGCGAATGCACGTACTGTATGCTCGCCTCTTTCTGTCTCACACACTTTCTCTTCTTCCCTTTCCTTCCTGTCTGTCTTTACCTCTCACTCTCTCTTTCTCCACATGCTAATATCTCATCTTTTCTCCTGAGCAGGGCCCCTGACCCAAAGTCCACAATACCAGATGTCTGCACAAACGAAGCGAGAGGAAGTCCTAGCTACATGATATGAAGATGAAAGCTAAGATGGTGTTGGATAGCCCTCGTGCTGCGTTGTTGAAATAAACAATAGGTTGGAAGCTGAGATGTGTGTGTGTATGCGTGCTCCTTTTCTCAAAGGATTCCCACACAAAGCAAATAATTTCACCAGTGACTGTTCCATATATGGTTACATACAGTACAGTAAGGACCCTAGTGAGTTAGCTATTCAGTGTCACACAGATTGCAACAATGGCAAGCTGTTCGCCGGTGCCTTGGGGAGAAGGAGCATGCGCTGCGCTCTGTAATAAATCACATTTCCTCTTCTGTAATTAAAGTGTTTAAGTACATACAGCTAAAAACAACAGAACGCCTTGGGAAGTGCATATTATGTTAATATTCATCACCACATAGCTACGTTGCACCAAATGAAATGACAAATAACCCATATGAGCCTACAATCAAAGCAGCCTAAATACATGGTGCGCACCACTTCCTGGTCAGGAAAGGAGAGCCGAAGAAAGACACAAAGCTGAATTTAGCCAAAAGCGTTGACATACTGAAACCCTGCAGTAGCCGCAAGACCTTCCTTCCTGCTTCTCCCCCAAACCCGACCCAGCAGGCCGTGCTGTTCCAGTAATTGAGCGAGTAATGGACTTATTCCGCTGAGTGGTTCTCTGGGTGTACTCAATACTGGGATGTAAATCCTGTGGCAAATGGCAGATTAGAGGAAGAGAAAAAAACTTGAGAGAAATAAATAAAAGCGAAAAAAAAGAGAGTACAAGAACAAAAGAAAATCCATAGTACAATTATTCCCACGCAGTAAATTCAGCTGAGGTCTCAGCCTGAGCTGTTTTCATCAGGATTCTGCTTAAAGTCCGCTGCTCTCTCTGGTTTTCTGGGTTCGCCCGACGGTGCCGCAGAAATACCACCGGGGTTTGTATTCATTCATTCTCTGCCTTCACATTTCTGTCCCGTCTCCCATACCACCTCTTGTTTGTCCCCTCCATCCCAGACACACTGTCCTCCATACACCCAGGCTCAACACTGGGCTCCTGCCACGCATTCTACCAGTGGGATACACTGATCGGACTAATCCTTTTTCTGCAAACGCACCATGCAGCCTAGATCCTCTAACAATTAGCTTGTACAATAAACCCATTATCCATAAATCCATCAGAGGTCTCAGCTCCAGCCCATCCCTACCAAAGACTTCAACACAGCCTTGTGTGCTTTCTTGTGGCTTCCTGTCATTATTAACTAACAACACATTGAGGTTTGCATCTGGATTACCACACACTGCAACGACTGTGCTCATCATCTCTCAATCTGTCCACATCTCTTTCATCTCAGTGTGAATCAATTATAGTATTATTCCAGTTTCCTCCTCCTATGTGTTTTCTCCTCCCCTCTCATTTTCACTGCCCGGCAGCCACCCTGCTTCAAGAGTCGGGCCCACACCAAACACTTCGCTGGAAGAATTGACTGATTGAAATAATCCCTTTCCTCAAAACACGCCATTCTGTCCAGATCCCCTCACAATTAGCAGCCCACGGCCAGATAGCCTATAGTGAAAATAAGCAGCCTCGAGTCAAAACAAACACATGCAGGCGAAGGGTGCAGAAACCCACAGCAAGCCGCCAAGTGAAATATTTTTGGGCCGCCTTGTCATGCTGATGCTACAATGGAGATGGTAGCAGTGATCTCATCTGTTAAATATTGTTTTTGCCATGTAGGCTACAGGATCTTTTTCCCCTTGTTCGGCACACACAAATGGGGTGTATTCTTAACGCCAGGCCTATAAATTAATGTTTTTGTGGGAGCCTGTTGCTAAGGGCTGGAAGAGGGTGGGGGGAAAAGAAGGAAAGGGGAGGGGGGGCAGTGGCCGGGGGCCAATTAAAATACAGATGTCTGACTGTCGGTGTAATTCCATTCAGCCATGATTTACATTTAGAACAGTCAACCTAGGCCTGCCACTCTGCGCTCGCACAGGAAATCGAAGCTGACTCCAACCTAATGAGAAAAGTGAACCTCCCGAACTTTTACGAGACTCTCGTCTGAAAGGAGCCTTGCAACTTTGGCCATAATATGAAAGCCCTTTCAGCTAATCACCCACTGACAGGGGAGACCGGTGCATTAGGAGCTCAGCTACCAATTTCACTTGGTGCTGCTGGTGTGAAAAATGCATGGCGGGAAAAGTTGCCCTTTGTTAATACTCCATTTTGGCAGCCTCTCCTAAGGATAATCTCCGTCAAATAGTTTACCTCATTTGGAGCAGCACGCTCAACAACACACTTATCTCAGGATGAAGGATTTTATTGAGCTGAAACACCAAAATGCACTCTTGTTTTTTGTTTTTTTTATTTGTATTAGTGCTTGACCCACATGGTTGCAGCTATAGCATTAAAGATTATGTCGACTTTCTGGCTTTCCACTTCCTGCCAGAATTTTCAAAACGTGACTTAAGGAGTGCTGTGAGAATGAAGAGATTCAAGGGGAACAAGAGACAAACTGACCATCACTCTTAGTTAGCTTATCTTAGCTTAGCATAATGGCTGGAAGCTGGAAACAGCTCATCTGAGGTCTGTCCAAAGATAACACACCTGTCTATAAATGTCTTTAATTAACATGTAACTTCCCGGACTTCTGGTTGCCTGGCAACTCATCCCTGTCAAGAAATAGCTTGGCACATAACACCTCAAACAATGAATTTTCATTTTTACACACCAGTGTCTGATTAAACAAACAAGGTGCTACATGTTGATTAGTGAACCTGTGCTGGCAGATGGACGTTGTCATTGGGTCCACACTTTCAATTCATTTCAGTGTTATTCGTATATTGCCAAATCATTATTATCTTAGGGGTCTGTCCAGGGTAAATTCAAGAACAGAAGGTCAGGATATTCCCACAATGAGCAGCACTTGGCAGGTGTGTGGAGGAAAAACTCAGTTTAAACAGGAAGAAACTTCCTTAGTGATACCAGATAGCAGCGAGAATACCGTAAGAGTGGCAGACTATCAACATTACCATGTAGGCTAATGGCGCTTTTTACATTGTCACATTATGTGTTTGTGTTGTGTTCTGCATTAGCATACACACACCTGCCAAGGTGAATCTATGCAATTACGCATATGGCACAAAAAATAAAACCCCCTCTTTTCCTCTTGAACGTAGAGTGATGGTTTGACTTTCATTGGCACTTAGTCACAACATCCATTTGGTCAGAACAAGGCTACATAAAGCGCTGAGGACACAATGTGCTGTGCCTGTCAATAATGCTAATCCCGTATATGGAAAGGAAAAGGATATATTCTGTCCACGGCAATAACTCACAACTTTCTTTACCATCCTCTGCTTTATATCAGCTGCCGTACTTTAATATCCCTGTCCGACAAAATGCCTCGACAGTCCTTCCCAGCCAAAGCCGCCCTATCATTTACACCCAGCCTTCTGTGCAAATCAGCTCTGGCTTTTGATTCCCATTTTATAAGGAAAGGTCAGAACAGCAATGATTTATAATGCATTCTCCTGTAAATTCAACAAGGTAATCCATCAAGCCAAAAAAAAAGAAAAAAGCCCCATAATAAACATTTTCCTCTTCCAAAGCCTGTGTGAGTGAATACTCAGGAGGGGGCTATGTTTTCACATACAAGACTGATATATGTGACATTCAACAAACAAAAAAAGGCCTGTACCATAAAGTCAGAATAGCTGATGAAATCATCTGTGAAGACAAAAGACAATGGAAGGCCGGATTTCAGGAGACAGATCGTTTTGCTTGGACATCTGTTTATTAGTTTTAGAGCTTCTACTTATCTGCTGGAAAAGTCCCAAATTCAAAGCTTGACCATTACAAACAGTGTAGGTGTCAGCCATTCTTCTGCGCTTCATCCAGCTGTAGGCCTAATAAACAGGATACTCTCCTCGGACAATGCAGCCAGGAAGCAGGCGCCAGGCCACTCGTCCCCGAGTTCATCTGGGACACTGTGGCACGAGCACTTTCTACCCTTTATGGTGAAGATGTGCAAGTGGCACCCGAAAATAGAGGAAACACTGAATGCTGATGGAATTCGGAGCGTGTCTTTAAACAATGCGTCTGACCTAAGCTCTGGTGGTAAATCATCGGGGGCTTTGAGTCAATGCGGAGAACAAAGAGGGGGGATCTTAAGTGGTATTTTCTTCTTCACAGTCAGGGGAAGGGAGCTGAGTGTGTTTGCCAAGGCGCTGCACTTATAAAAAGCATCAATGAGGGAAAACATAAAAACAGTCAAAGTTTTGGAACTTTTTTTTTTCTCTCCCCGAGCCTGTCCTCTGCAGACATGAAGAAATTACATCTTGTAAGATTTTCCCTGTGTTGCACATTCCTGCATGTGGGCGGCTTGTGGGATTAATGCAAACGGGTGACTTGTCTTGCTGATCAAGGAGGAGAGAGCGGCTCCGTTGCGGAAAGCCAATCTCTGAACATAATATGACCCTTTCGCATTTCGCATCGGTGGGAGCCGAGGCCCTCTTTGGCACTGCAGCCCACATCTGAGCCCCTCCGGCGTGGGCCCTTCTCCCCTCTTCTTGCTTTTCCTGTGCCACGCCGCACAGCGAGGAGCGGCGGAGAGACGCAGACAGTGACAGCGGTGAGCGAGGGCGGGCGGGAGGCACTTCTGAGGCGAGCCTCGTCTCTAATAAAGGGGGTGATCAAACATGTTTTTTCCCTGTGAAAGAAAATATTATTCTAGAGAACGGCAGAACGGGGTGATGTAGGAGGGGAAGCCGGCGTTACGTGCCAATTTTGGCCTCCAGTGCGATTGCTCTGATTTGGTTTCAGGGATCGTTGCGGGAAATTAAAGACAAATGTGCAGTTTTTGATGCGCTACCCCTCACAGATTTCTCTTTCTTTTTTTTTTGTCAGATCCTCTTACTCCCCTTTTTTGCATCAATTCTTTCCTGGCTCCTCTTCACAATGGAAACTCACATCCCCCTAGAAGCAACGAGGCCGCTCCACAACATACATTTTCCCATAAACAAGTACACAAAGACTTTCTCTCATCCCACTCAAAGTCGGACAGACTGTGTGAATAAACACCAAATCTCAGTGTCCAAACTTGTGGACTCACAGACTTCCAGGCGCGTCCCTTTAAGTCCATGAGCGCTCAGAGCTGTCCCAGCGTAATGAGTGTTCTGTAGCAGACATTTTGGGCCCTTTATACACACTTTCCGCAAGTCTGAATTACTGTAGACCTTGCCTGAGGGAATTACCCACAGTTCATAGCCCTGTGATGTTAAACACAGGGTAACCATGGTTACCAGGGGATGCTCGGAAAGCCTTAAAAGCTGACAAACACGCATTAAAAAAGCAAACCAAAATAAGGCAAGACACTACAGGCAAAAACACAGTTTTTTCATGCACTGAGATTTTGGGCTATTTTCCTTCCTCAACATGTATTCTCTTAGAAAAGTCAAAAGAAATGGTAGAAAATCAACATTAAGGTGGTTGTTTTACTTCATTTTGTCTCTTTCGTCAGTAGATTTCTCCTAAATTTACAAAAAGTTAACATGCTACTGTGACATACTGTGCTGTGCTTGTTGCCTGACCCATGTCATATCAGGTATCATTGTAAAGCTTTCTCTCTCCTGAACAGTGATGTAGGCTCCAAGAATTGTTGTTCCTTTTTTATCAGCAACCAATCATAAAAGTATGATTTACATTAAAGATCTATGGAATTTTACAAGTCTTTAAAGGGTGTTTTCTCATTCCTAAAAACTGGATTGTTTAGGACTGGTTCTCATTTACAAAGTGATAAAAACAGATATCCAAAACCCCCTCTGTAAAAACTTCTGACTCTAAATAAAACAAGAATCTTGAAAGTGGCTTTATCCATTTTTCATATTTTGGTTCTGGAAATCTATGCAAATTAGCGCATATTTCATCAGATATTGCCTCATTTACATATGTAAACATAGGATTTTACAAAACTTGTAATACAAAAAATATTTGTCTTACAGTAATGTAAGTGATAAACTTTCAAGTGATAAAGTTTCATGGTGATATCTGTTATTTAAATTTTTTACCCTATTCACCTGTAGTGTCTCCCCAGGGAAAGAAGGATACATAAACACAGGGCTCAATGGGTTCGTGTTTGTCCTGTGCTAGTGAGGCAACAAAAACAGGAGCCATACAAAGTGTAAAATCAAAAGTTCCTGAACCCACAAATGTACACAGAATGTTTTGGCGTCGTCGAGGCCACAACTTCTCACAGCCTCCTGCACTCAGTCACTTACCAGGTGATGTCAATTAAGTCTGAGTGTTCAGGACTGAGGGGGATGCTGGGATTTGTCCAAATAGAATAACCATTGAAACAAAGTGTTTCTCCTTCCTCTGGAGTGAGGAGTGCGTGAGTGGTGGAATTGTTCTCTAATTTTATTCTGCAGCTGTCATGGCGACAGTCCGGGCAGGTAGCTTCAATTTTATTTAAGCCGATCGTCAATCGACAACCGGAGCTGAGGCGTGTGGTAGAAACAGCCTCCAACATTTCCTCCGGTGCTCTTTCCAATTTATTCATGATTGTGCATCAATGTCAGCAGCTAACACCACTTCAACAGTTCACACATACACAGCCTACACCCGGCTGACTCAGCAGGACGGCGGTGACGACGCCAGGCAGAGGGGGCCGCATGTGTATACGGAGAGGCTGACTGGCGTTCCCTACACCGCGGGATGACATCATCCCCAGGGCGCTAATGATTGGGTGACCTCCTCCCGCTGGCTACGCCGCCTGCCGAGCAGATGCACGGCAGACTGTTTCCTCACACACACAGCCTCCTCTGTGTGACTACTGTACTTACTTTCGACGGCATTAACTCCAAAACCCCCGACGCCGCAGAGCCAAACAGCGCTCCACATAAGACTGTATTATCTCCGCAATCTGAATCCAATTAACAGAAAACCCACACAGAGTTCAAGCGCCAGGGGGGCGGGAGAGGAGGAGGAGGAGGGTGGAAGAGGTGTGTGTGTAAATATCAGGGGAGACGAAAACAGCAGGAGAGAAGCAAATCACACCGTCTTTCCGGCGTTTTTATTGAGAATTCTCTTACCTCTTGTGTGACATTCAACAATAGCTTTGTTCTCCGAGGCGGGGAAAGGCGGCGAGGCTCACCTTTATCTGCTGAATTCACAATTCCCTGATGGTACAAAAATGACAAAGAAGAGAATCTCCCCTTCCTTTATTTAATCTCATCTTTCACTCACAGTGGGTCAGCATGGTGGCAGGGAATCACTCCTCACTTGATGCCAGGGAGATGAAAACAAAGACATGTTTGCATGCAAGTTATTTCTTTTTTCTTCCCCCCCTTTGCTCCCTTATCCTCTGTTGATACAAGGACATGACCATCACAAACAAAAGACGTGGAACAGACGAGGCAGTGACAGCCCGGGCTCGACTGCGCTGCGGCAGGATATGGTAATGCGAACCAAATGAGCCTCATACGCGTGGTGAGTGGCCCTCGAGACAGATCCCTTCCTATGAAAAGGGTGTTGAAACATACGGTAATTGCTTGCAGTGTCGTTTGGCAGCGGTGCCCCTCCTGACTTCAGGAGCTTTTTATAGACGGGGTAATTCTCCATTATTCTGCCAATGTTACATTTCAAACAAGAGGCGAGAGGACGGGGGGGGGGAAACCGGGGCGACGGCGCACACACTTAAGAACTTGAGAAGTGATAGAAACAAAATGGGAAGTAGAGGTGGAAAAATTTCCAATGGAAATAATTCATGTACTAGTTTGGTCACAGTGCAGGAGCAGAGTGTTGTGACTCAGGACCAAAGGGACTAGTATTCTTTCCATTCTGCTGATGAAAACCTAATAATTTTTTAAAATGTGACAACTCTGGGACTTGTGAGCACAACAATTACACTGCAAGTAACAAATACAGAGATAAATACGGCAAACATGGCTGCCTCCTGTCTTCTAGTTCTGAATTATTAAAGAACTGCAGAGAAACAGCAGCTGGTAAGTCTGGCAAATAAAAAAAAGCTTTCAGTGTGTGTTTTGTGCAGCAGCTTCTGAACTTTTCCATACCTCCGACACAGGTCTGAGACTGCTCGGCTTGTCTCCGGACGGAGTGAGTGTCAGCCTCCTTTTCATGGCAAACTGATTTGTGGTGAGATTTTGACACAAAATGGCTGCCATGAATCACCCAAGCAGACCGACAGGTTGCTGACGGATGAAGTGCCTCTGCTCCCGGCTCACCTCCGTCTTCTTTTTTCTTTCTTTTCACATCCACAGATGCCTCGCCGTGCAAGGACCACCGTTATGGTTCCAATCATAGTGCAATCAGCTTTAGAATAATGTCAGCGGTTAGCGCTACATCTCATCGCAGCCTGAAAGAGAAAAGTCTGCCTGCGCACCTCATAACTTACTGGTTCGGCCCTGTGAAATCTCACTATGTGTCACTGTGGAGAGGGGTGTGGGGCTGTAAAACTGAAGCAGGCCATAATACTATTCTGAACTAGTCCTTATTTTTTATCCAGGACTTCACCTCTTTTTCCTTTTTTTTTTTTTACTACTATTCTGTTTTGTCTACTCCAGTGTCTGGCTATGCATAAATAGCATTGAAGTATTTACTCTATTTTTTCTCTTTTGTTTTCTTTTTCAAACAGTGACATCAGGAGTGAGAGGAGAAATGCCTGGCAGCTCTCTCTGAGGCTGCGGTCATGGCTGAGTGAAGAGCAGCTTCTCCTGAAATGCAGCCTGGGAGCCAGGAGGCAGGAGAAGACAGCAGACATGGCCTGTTCAACACATTGCTTTAGTCATACACACACACGGTGTAAATATAGCCTGTATTCATATAGATACAGCGCGGATATATACAGTGTATGTGTATGTATGTGTATACAGCAGATGAATCGTGTCTCCATTTGTGCAATGAAAATTAAATGATGTTATTTGTTTTACACTGTGTCAGTGGTAGATGTATAAAATATGTGCAGTGAATGGTAACATGAAAGCACCTGGTGTCTTTTCCTCTCACGGGCCTTATCCCTCCTTTTACCCCTGGACATGTTTGTCCACCTCTCACACTTTCCCAACTCCCCACAGTCAAATGAAAGGTCACTGGGGCCTGATTTTTGGCAAGGAGGTGTAGCTTTGGGTAAACTCTGGATGTCCCGAATTTCAGAATGAAAGTCCATTTTTTGGACCTGTAATGAATTTTAACCACACCCATGACGCTTCAAGTGGACAAAAATGTCCACTTCCGCCTATGGGGTTTTTAATGTATTTTAACTAACAGATATCACCATGAAACTGCCCAAGTTTATTACTCACATTAAGACAAATATTTTTTGTATTACAAGTTTTGTCAAATTTTATGTTTAAATATGTAAATGAGTCAATATCTAATGAAATATGCGCTCATTTCTAGAACCAAAATCTAAACAATGGATAAAGCCCCTTTCAAAATTCTTGTTTTATTTTGTTGACATACTATAGTCAGAAGTTTTCACTGAGGTTATTTTGGATATCTCTTTTTATCACTAAAATACTGTCACCAGCAATAAACCCCACAGAGCCCCATAGAAATGTTGTGTTTTTGCAGCAAAAACAACTGGCCAAGAAGGGGTTAAACATTTTGAAAGCCATGTCAAAAGTGGTTTTCATGTTTAGTCAAGATCTAGCCCTATCTGTATCACAAATATTTTGGGAGTAACTGATGTCTAAATTTTGTCCAGGGGTCATGGAAGTGGTACAAATTGAAGGATCATCTGAGTTATACAGTGGGCTTCTATGGAGTCACCAGCAAAATAAGTAACTATATTGTCTCTATTATTCCATCCATATGTAAAATAATTTGTTATTTTCCTCATGGGCTTCAAACACTTTCTGTAATAAAACATCTAAAAGCAGAACTCTTATTAGATAGAAGTCTGTTGTGTAATTTGTGTCAGTTTAAGGTCCTTGATGTGGTAAAGTTTGAGAACTGTCCTAATATGTGTCCCAAATGCAACAATGCTCTGTGGATTTGGCGCACGTCATTGTGTTCACACCAGCAATGCTTCACTCGAAGCAGTATGCAGATTAAATCCAACCACTTTTTGGTGGCGCTGTCAATGGGAAACTGTTCTCCCACAGTGCAGAGCACAAAAGAAATCGAGGAATGGCTCGCAGCTGGAAAAAAAAAAAAAAAAATCACCCATGTGAAAAAAATGAAAATAAATTGTTAGTGGTGGTGACACGGCTCCAGAAAAGTCTTGGAAACTAAAAAATGAGCAGTTAATCTTCAGAAAATCACTTTTCTGTGTATTTGTGAACTTTAATTTTCAGTGACATTATAAAGTCACAGTTGACTGACATCCAGTGTTGCACATAATGTATCATTTTATGTTAGTACTAAATGATGAAGTATGAAGTTTGGTGATTTTTTTTGCTCTAACGAGTACACTGTAAATGGAGTATGAAAGACATTATACATAGAGCTAATTGGTCTGTATTGTTAATTCAGGGCATACCATAACACCGTGGAGGAACATGGGGGTGTAGCATTAGCAGCACGTCAGCGCAGCAGCAGCAGCTGTGTGTCTGGGTGAGGTAACAGGGAGACAGGCATTGTGTAAACATATTTTTTTCTTGTGTACAATGTGTAAAAGCAATTACTGTTACATGATGTGTAGGTTGCTTGACCTATAGGAGCATAATGTTCTGTCTGGTGTGAGTGAAGAAACATCTTTGTTGACATTATAAGTCTGACGTTGCTTGTCTTTTAATGTGTCATACTGTAGGTACAACAGAGCTTTGTGCTAAATATCAGTTTGCTAAACTAAATTTACAGATGAAAGGATGGGAAGAGTTTTGATTGGATGATAAAAATGGCTGATTATATACTGTAGTCCAGCCTGTGGGGAACATGAATGACTGAACCGAGTCACCAAAGTCACTATGAAATATGAAAATGTGCATTAACCGCTTAATGGCCATCCACCCAGTCCCTTAACCTCTCCATCCCTACAGCCAAATTGCTGCAGTACCATTGCTGTTAAAGCAACAGAGCAGCAACACAACCAATTTAAACTGCCTTTAAATGACCTGGAACACAAAGCAACACTTAATAAACAAGTGATTTTCAAAGCTTGTCTCTTGGGCTGCATATGTTTTGTCATTAAAGCTTATGTTTTACATATTGCAACATGCAAGAAAAAGTAGCAAATATAGGAGTTTGTAATGAGCACAGTCATGAATGAGCCTACTTGTAATTGCAGAAAAGCTTTTGAATTTTAAAATGTTAAGACACCAATCTCTAAAGAATAATTTAGGAATCTATTTTGTCCCTGGACTCCAGCTGTGTCCCAGCCTGGCCCCTGGAAGAAAAACACTGTATTAGATCATCACAGCGCGCCTATAAATTTTTCTGTGTAATGTCGGTGCCGTTCCTGACTGACTTCACACGGCGGGTACGGCTCCTAAAGCGCCACAAAAAGTGTAAGTAAAATACTCGGAGAGAGAAGTGGGAAAGTGGAACAATGTTTGTCAGAGAGATTAGTTTAACCTAAACAAGGGAAAACGGCGAGAGTGAGGGGCCGCTTGCAAATGATTTGGCTGTCGGCTGAAAAGTAACGTTGACCAGACCGATCAAAATGCATGGTTATGGAGGAGTTGAGAACGCTGGCCAGAGAAAGTAAATCTCTCAAGCTCAAAGGATTTGACACTGATCCAGGTAAGAAGATGCCAAACTATCAAAACACAGCAATCCAAACAGCTTAAAAACATAAGAAGAAAACCACCATTAAACTCCCTGACGGCTCATGGAAGAAATGAGTCACCGTGGTGGGCTATTTATCAGCTGCTTTCCTCTTAATTCTACACTCTCATTTCCCATTTTCAAACTGCAGCAGGGGTCTTTGTTGCTAACAGTAGAAAAATAAAAAAAAACTATTGTAAATGTTATTTCTGTCATAAATTTGAAGCCCATGTTCATAAAAGCCTGACGACCCCTATATCTTCCAACAGTTCCCACAAGTTCCATCATAGCTCTGCTATCTTTCCTACGGTTTATTACTCCCAGATGCTATAAAACTCTGCAGCCCTGTTGTCACCCAAGGTGACGATTACAATCACACAACGGCTCCATTCGCTGACAGACAGTCAGATCTCACGTACAGTATCATAAACATTCTCTTATCGGGGACGGTCATTGACAGCCTCATTCAGAGCGCTGCCTCTTCACTTCACGTACACGTTTGCATACACGCTGTGCATTCTGTTATTGCTCCTGCTGTTTGACAAATGACAGGTCGGCGTTTGTTTTTGCATTAACTGTAATCTATGTGTATATACACTGGCATGGATACAGAGTCTTGTATGTGTGTGGCTTGGGGAGCTGGTTGCTTGCTGCCTGCATGTCTGCATGTGGGAGTGGTGTTTTGTGCAGGAGAGGTAATACAAATGTGTTTGTGTATGTGTATGTGTATGTGTCTGTGTGTGTGTGTGTGTGTGTGCAAGGCATTGTGTTTCCCGTCAGGCTCTGCAGCTCCATGGAAGCAGAGTCCATCAGGCAGGCAGGCAGGCGCTGCTGTGGGCTTATTGAATGTTGGTTCAGGCCTGCAGGGAGGGAGTGCTCAGGCTTCCTTAATCACAGCACAAATGCCTTTATTCATCTTCAGAACAGCGCAATTAATTCCAGTGCTGGTGTCAGAACCTTTGGGGAAATCTGACCTGTTATTGGCTCTCAGAGCCGTGCATGTTCTTTCTCTCACTCTAGGTGCCAGGCATTCAAAAGTAATTTCAAGGCTTATATTATATTCACATTCACAGCTTCCTGAGACTAACTAAAGTTTATTTGGTTTATATTTACGGCAGAGCTGTTCATCTTGAACTATGCTACTGTATATAAAGCAGAAATAAATATTGGAATGAGACTGAAAAAAAGTAGCACCTACTGTAAGTGTTTTACTGACTAATTAAACTATGGGCTCCTTACTGTAACTCTGGTAACACTAATTACAAGCTATAAGACCAGTTGTTATTCTCTGTTTTTAAAGTGTTCATATACTGTAGTGAAACAAGAGTTGTGTGACTCTCAACACTTTAATGCTGTGGTCTGTGTTTGACACTAAGCCCAAAGCCCATTGATCCTTCTTGTCGCAGCCTGGCTCATTAGGCCATGACAAGTCTCTCAGAGGCCAGAGAAATAGTTAATTTAACCAACTGGAGTTATTCAAATACATAATACACAACACAATAATCCATGGAGTGTGAATGTCACTAATATCAACAGTATAGGGTTTGCATAAGATCAGGGAGGATGTAGAGATGTTAAGTGTATGAAAACAAACTGAACACGAAGAAATGTCAAAGAACCACAGCATCCTGACTAAACAGCAGCCTGCAGGGAGGATGAGAGAAGGGCAGCCAGAGCTTTAGAGCCGGTAACACTAGGCACAGGTGATGGTGTTGGCCACTGCCTCACCCAACAGGCATCTCAGAAGCAGACAGAACAGGGGTTGATGTATGTATGTTGATGTATGTGACAGCTCACTGGCTAAATTTGGGGGAACATCTTTCAAATCTTGTTAAAATTATGTAGTTTGATTTCTGAGGTTATAGGCTCTGGGATTGGATGGGCATATATTCAGATGTGGATTAACACACTTTTCTTGAGTAAAAGTGAAAGTTTCTAGTGTTTTATGCTGCGTTCGATTGCACTCAGAACTCGGAGAGGTCCGACCTCCGAATCGGAAAAATGCAATAGAACAGCCCTTGAAGTCGTGACTCCGACTCGGGAACTCGGGTATGATCCAAGCAGCCCGAGTCGGTCGGAATTACGTCACAGCATTATGGTGTTGCACACCGTGAGAGGTATTTATTTATTTAGACTGTTTATTTTCCAACCTACTGTAGACATTTAAGCAAGGGAGAAGTTATGGAAAAGGGAATATAGCCGAGTTCCACGCGTACTGCTTACCTGTACCTGTACTTGTACCTTATACAGTACCACTACACCACTGTGCCGTCCTTGACAGGATTTTTTCACAGTATTGGAAATATAAAATCCTACCACCATTTATATTCATTCATATAAACTTCATTCATAGAATATTCATTCATTTAACGTTAAATTCACATCTTATTTTTCAGATGACTTCATACATTGGAGAATCTACGCCTCATTAAGTGTAATTCATGTAATGTTCATTGCCTAATCAATAATTCATTTATATGTTGCAATAAAATTAATGTCTTTCTAATGTACTATGTTTGCATTATGTGGGTAATAAAGAGTTTTGTGGTCTTGTTTGAGGCACATTAATAAGCATCATCTGTTGTTCTCACATTTTAATGCCTAATAAAGAGCAAATGTGCTGTAAAACAATAAAAAAGATCATACAAAGAAATCATAAATGCAGCCCACTTGATCTCTGTACAAGAATTCCAGTTATTTTGGGTATCATCAAACACTCATGCTATCACAAAGCAAGGCCAGCTTCTTAAAATCCCACGCTATGCCTCTGCACTTAAACTCAACGGCTGAAGTCCTTGAGCAATAGAAATCATTCTGGATACAATTAAACAAACCTTTCCAGGCTCACAAAATTTTACAACACTGTACTTGTGATCTCTGACTGAGTACATGAGATTCCGATTCACATGATCTGTGAGGAGCTCTGAGCTGCTGCGCTGTTTCTCAGGGTGAATCATGACATAGATTGATTTAAACCTGAGAGAAACCAGATGCAACCACAGCAGTTATGAATAACTGGGAGTAATAGCCAGCCCCAGATTTCAGGCATACGGCTTCAATAACTGCCATAATCACCAGCCTTCTGGATACTGAAGTGCTTCATAAGGGTCATACAAGGTTATTAAGCATGGAACGTGTTATTTATAGAAGATGGTATGTCGGCCTTTTTACAGTGCAAGTGGTGCTGAGATTTGCTGCAGGTTTGTGACCTATGACTCATAGAAGCCACTGAAACCAACCTGTCTTACTTAAGTTCATATATAAATCATGACACTTAAAGCTGTTTGACAATATTAGCTCTTATAAGTAGCCATACCTACTAATCTGTGACAAGTTCAACACCAGCATGCGTCATACCTCCATACATTTTGAGTACATGAGTATTACAGTACACGTGTTTTGATAATGGTGGAAAAGTTGAGTGTTAAAACGCTGGGCCCTTCTCGCCATCAGAGGTCGCCATCTTGGTTACAAAACAGCAGGAGAAGGAGAAAGGCCACCAACCTATTCTAAATCTTGAAAATGAAAATATATTACGACTTTGTAGCGTTCCAAGCAACCCTTAACTCGTGTTTTTTCCAACCTGTTACCCAAACTCATACTAACTTCCGACCCGTGAACTTGTACCAGAGTGAACTGGTATGAGTTCACAGGTCAGCAAAAGACGGGTTACAGGTTGCCTGGAACGCACCATAAATACAACAGAACTAATCAAAGTAACAAGCAACAGGTGAGGAGACAGGGGGGCAAAGAAAGCTGATTGGTGGAGACACACAAGGAGCAGGACAGTGTGCAAGGAGAGCGTGGAGGGAAAACACAGGAAGTAACACTAGAACAAAATACACAAGAACTGAACTACAAAATAAAACAGGGACTGAAGAAAACAAGAGTCCAAAACAACAGAAAACCGAACCACTGAATGGCGGCAGGCTCAGTGAATGATATACCCATTTCACTAAGTACACCATATTGCTACTGTTGTTATAGTAGATAGCACAAAACTGATGAAACACTAGAACAGCTTCCTCCTTGACACAAGAGACCAGACACACATACATACATATAGAGACCTTAAGTCATCATCTCAAGCATCTACTGCAGCGTGTTCTCCCTTGTTGGCCATCATACTTGAAGACTCAAATGGCTGATCTGAGGTGTAATAGAGTGCATGGTGTAACTACGCTTATGTGCAGGAGTATGGAAGTTAAGCGGTTGGGGAAATGTAGGCTATTGCCAAATGACATGTTATTTTTCTGTTCATCCACAGCAGCACTGCTCAGCTTCTCTGCTGCTACTCCTGTCTGCTGCTCCAAACTGGAAGTGTGTTGATCCACACCCACCACGGGTTGCACACTGACTGGATAAGTACCTCCTACAACCAGGGGTTAAACTGGGCCGGAGCTGAGCTCTGCCTCCTCACATCCAAATTGCAGCCTGCTGAAGCTGAGCTCCATCTCCCCCCTGGTCTATCATCATGTCACACTTGTATTTTTTTCCTTTAAATCTCTATAATGCTCGACACAACAAAGACAGATATTTGAGATGAAGCCTTTAAGGTTACTGATATCACTTACCTGGTGTCATCAAGCTCACACATCATTAAATAAATAATTCAAACAGGAAAATTCATGTGTAAGATAACATTTCTGTCACCCCTCCCTGGCAATAAATTTGATATGCAATGCATATGCAAGATTTCTACTTTTTTAACATTTCTACTGATACATGTTTTACTTATTCTTTCTTTCTTTCTACTTATTCTACGTACTTCTATATTATTCTACTTTTACTCTTCAGATATTGTTTTATCTACAGTAATGATTCAACAATGTTTTCAAACTGTCAGTTTTAAATACATTTGAGTAGACTTCAGCCTTTCAATTTCTTCATATATCTTCAAGTAATTTCCAACCATTTCATACAGCCTCCTTCTTACTGTACATGTTTTAGTTTTACCCTTCTGATATTGTTTCATCTTTTCAACATTGATTCAACAATTTCTTCACTTAATTCAGCATTGTTTGAACAATTTGTTCAGCTCATTCAGCTTACAGCATTCACCTGTATTTCCTTCAGGAAATGCATTCTCTAGTTTTCCTTTAAATCTCTATAATGCACGGAACAACAAAGATATTTGAGATGAAGCCTTTAAGGTTACTGATACAGTATCACTTACCTGATGTCATCAAGCTCACACATCATTAAATAAATAATTCAAACAGGAAAATTCATGTGTAAGACATAATTTCTTTCACCCCTCCCTGGCAATTTAAATTTAAGTCATCTAACACAAACATTTAGTTATTTATCTCTTAATAATCTATTTCGTCACAGTGTTTTAGCCTCCCTGATAGGCATAAAGTAAACTGATGAAAATAAAATGTTAAAATGTTCAATATTTGCCACAGTGTTTGAAGTGTTTAGCTCAGGTCTGTACGGGAGCCAGCAGTCCCTTTAGAGAGTTGACAGGACAAATATCAACAAGCAGGGAGAGAAAAAATGGTTCCTCCTTGAGTGACTCCCAGCGGATGTCAAGTGAGAGTGTGTGTGTGTGTGTGTGCGGATGGGCGGATTTGTGTGAGCATCTGTATATGTGTGTACAGGCATGTGTGTGCATGCTGTTTATTAATGTGCACACGTGTCTGCCAAACATCTGGCCTCACCTCAGTGTTTGAACATTTACACAGTACACACAGGTCAAAACAACAACTGCCAAATAAGTCATTAGGAGTGGGTTTATGAAAGTAACAGCATATGTTCCCAAGGGCTAATCATTATTCACCTTCATGTTCTTCCTTCCTCCCTCTTTTCCCAAAATCACTTAAGGATGACCCCATTTGGATCCACTCTAACACACATTAAGGCGTCGCTCATTGCAGACTCCTAATATTTACATTGCGATGGAAGGTGATCTGACGATTTTGTCCAAGCCCAGACCGCTTCTCTTTACAGACATATAATTTTTTTCTTTAAGCAGCAAAGCATCCAAAGTGTGTAAAAGATTGGGGGGGGGGGGCTGTCGTGGCACATATCCCACTCCCTCATTTTCTTCTAATTATGCAGAGCTACGTACTTTAAATTGCTCCATAAAAAGTGTTTCATGTAAAAAAAAAACGTGAGGGCGAAGAACCCAATTAGCGCCAGAGCAATGAGAAAGCATACTGTTCCTGCTCAATAGAGTCAATTATAACTGGACATGGAGGTCGGTGTGTGTGTGTGTGTGTGTGTGTGGAAGAGAGAGAGAGAGAGAGAGAGAGAGAGAGCAATGAGCCACGTGGGACCCATCTCCACCTGAATTGACAGAAACACACAGCCAGTGACTGGGCTATATTTTCATGGGGCATTAGGAACTGGTGTATAATTGCAAGCAGATTCATTAAATTGATTTTGATTTAAATTGACCTGCAAATGTGGCATTTAGTACAAAGGATGAGCATAAAAGAGCTTTTTTATACTGTCGTTCTATTTTGCCTTTTTAAAGTGTTTAAAGCCGTGATTCATTTTGCTTTTGTAATTGATTCTTTTCATACTGAACAGCGCTGTCCTTTGATTTAATGTCAGGCAGATGGACTTTCAGCTTTAACTTTGACCGACACACTTGCCATAGCTTTCTGTGCGACAAAGGAATCATCACCAACAATTGCAGTGCTTTCGGTCTAATCAGGGGAGTGGTAAAACTAATTTTTAACACAGCATCCACTAAGCCTGACCTTGGAATTAGCAAATACCTAGTAGAGACAGAAACATTAAACTAAACATAAAAAATAAAATAAAAAGGTTGTAAATTCTCTGGGTTAGTCACTATGAGTAAACCCTTTCACAAGTTTTTTTAGTTTTAAGACTAATATGGGAATAAGTCCAGCTTTTAAAGGTAAGCTACAGTATTTGCAGGTTTTGCTATTGCTACATAGCCGACATTTGTGTGGTAATAGGCCAAATAAACGTTGTCCAATCTTCTTTGTTGTTGATTCACGCCCAGGCAATGATGTCCCCACAACAATTCACACGGAGCGTTACAAGACAAAGACTGCTCCCGGCGGGAAAGCGCATCAGCGGTTTTGCATGAATTTACCTCGAAAACAACTCTGTCTTGTAATGTTCCGTTATTATCTCATAGCGTGGTGAATGTGCAGGTCACAACTTGTCCACAAGAGTGTTTTGGAGTTGTTGGATTGTGTATCTGATGAGTTTGATGAGGGAAACCAAGAAATCCCACTAGCCTCCGTAGCGTAGCTCTGAGCAGCGGCTCTGCTCCGCCGTTCTAAAAATAGCTTGCACCGACAATTAAAGGTAATGGATTTACTGCTATGATTACAGGGATTATGGCAATGGGCCAATTTGCTAAAATATTGAACTATCTCTTTAAAGAGTGAAAATGTCAACAGTGAATCTCAGTAGGACACTCACAATAATTGGACACAATTTACCAACTAAGGCACGCTGTATATGACTTTGAAATATCCCATAGCTTGAGATTAATACAGTACCTCTTATTCAGATTAACTAGAACAAATCCTTAGTTGTTCATGAGCACATGTTGTAAATAATCATATCAGCCAGAGCAATTTATCTGTATTTGAACAGCGCTTTGAGGGTGTGACATTGCACTGAAATGAGTAGGTGTTTGTTCTAAAAGTCATTGAAGCAGTCCTCCAAGAATTACTTTTTTCTCCAGCACTGGTAGCGGGTACATCGTTGTGATTACTGATTTTAACATTCTGCTTGGTTTCACAGTAGCACACACACACACACACACACACACACACACACACACACACAAAAGCACCCACACCGGCGGCCAGATAAGTTGTGTAGTTAGCCATTCTCAGGCCGTGCGTTGTCAAGGACTGCTTTGGCTATTGATCTCCACTCTTCAATAACTAATGCGTCTCCTGACCTTGGCTACATATTAAGAAGAGTTCGGCCCATTTAGAGCGGAGAAGAGGAATGAAGCATCAACAACTGATTTGGCACAAACTGCCTCACAGAAGCGATTAAAACTCCAGATTTCAATGAGCCATTTAGCCCCTTTCTTAGCTTTCGGGTGAAGTGTTCAATTTGAGATTAATCGTTTGCTGGAGATGACTACAACTTTACTCTTTCTCTCTGCAGCAGATGACCACTTTGTGTTCACCTTTCTACTGGTCACATCAACATGCAAATCTCAGTCACTTTATAGCCTCTCGAAACATGCGTATAAATGTGTCTGTCTGTCTGTCTGTCTGTCTGTCTGTCTGTCTGTCTGTCTGTCTGTCTGTCTGTCTGTCTGTCTATCTATCTATCTATCTATCTATCTATCTATCTATCTATCTATCTATCTATCTATCTATCTATCTATCATACATTTTCTTATTACATTAAGCAAATAAAGCAAGTTAAGGACATCAGCTTTTAACACATCCTGACTCTGAGTACCTTTTGTTGTTCATGTCCGTGAGACGGCAGCAGGTCAGTGAGTGTTAATCATGCCCTTTCATTCTTTTTTGTCCATCTTCATTTTGCACCTTATCCCCCCAGCGCCACAACCATGCCGCCACTCCATTCGCAGGTCAGCGGCACTATTGATTTACACCCCTCACCTAATCACTTAGGTAACATTTCCCTGGCGGCTGCTTTTTCCCTCCCATGATTCATAGCCAAGCAGTGAAATCTCCCAGTTGCCACTAATTAAGTGTAAGGTCAGCCTTTAATCATCACCTGCTTGTGCAGCGTGAGCGACTGCCCTTGCTGATCCAACGTCTTGCTGAAAAGCTCTGCAAGACGAGGCCTGTCGCAAGAGGAGTGTGTGAAAGGGGGGGGGGGGGCGTATTCTTACTCAAGCTGTGATAAATGATAATAAGTTCTGTCATTTCAGTGGCTTGAAAGACACACATTTCGTCATTGGATTGAATGTGAGAAACAAATGAAAGAGAAAATGTTCCTTGGATATTTTCTCAGCTTGATAATTGAACTTGATGCGAGCAGATGCTTGACTGAATCATCTGTCTGTTTTTAATCTTCTCTGCTTCTTACACTTCACACTCCCACAAGTGTGCACACACACACACACACACACACACACACACACACACACACACACTTATACACTTATGCGTGCACATAACGGTATGCATATTATACTGGCTACCCAGGACCAACTCATTCCAACTGACATTTATGTGCTATAAGTGCCACTTTGGTCCTATGTGCGATGATTTAACTGCTTTCGACACTAGCCAAGAGCCCCCTTCTCTCCGTCTCACACCCCCATACACACATATTGGCCATTCCACACATGGAACACCATAATGAGTGACTGTAGGCATGAGTTTAACCTTTTTGTGGCATGTGTGTGTGTGAAGAGAGAGTGAAAGAATGGCCATTTTGGAGATATTTTTTATCCTACAAATGTGTTTTCCCCACAGCGCAGGGAGGTCAGAGGTCAGAGTGGGCTATAGAGTCGATCATTTTTGTTGGGGATTATTGCCACTCATGGGATTTCTAATAAAAGCACTGTCTCCCAACCCAACACGAAGCTTAAGTGACGCCACCACAGCTCCAGCACATCATTAAGTCTAAAACAGAGCTCATTTCAGCCAAGCAAGCAATCAGTATCCCACACAGCCGTATGACATCTATATAAACAGCTTGCTTTGTCGTTAAGAATCCAAGCAGTGAGATGTTTCCTTTCAGAAGAATCCATGTGCCATTTGAGATGTTATACCGTGCCATTTGTCATACAGAACATTTGCAATTGCTGTTATTTACATCTTAGCTTTACCCGGGAGTCTTTTCTTGATGAATCGCAAATGGAAAATGGAAAAACTGGGCACTTCTCAGAAGATTCATGTTTCATTATTCTCAAGTCATGCTTTCGTATAGTGTAGGAATTGTGAGGAAAATCCGTCTGTTTGATTCAAACAAAAATGTATTTTTTTTCTTTTCTTTTCTGTGAACCAGTCTGCTTCAAAGTCAAATGAGTTCGTGGAGTTTGGTCACAAATCTTCGCTCACCTAAGACGTCATTTTCCGGAGGTCAAACATTGGTGCTTTATGGAGGAACACTGCAGGAAGGGAACATTTACAGCCACATATCACCGGTCGCTCACCATCACAGTCAATTCCTGTAGAGCAAGAACAAAGGAAAAAAAAAAATGTCCACCAGCGTCCCAGGTGATGTATGTCTGTGCAGAGGGTAATTGCAACAGGCAAAGGGAGATGACTGCAGCACACGGAGGCAGCATCTGTCCAATGAAAGCGGCAGACAGGTAGGGAACAGGCGTGGAAGTGGTCCATCCACTGGAGAGAGGACTCTTGATGGATAGGGTGCAAGAATGCCAGACTCCCTCCGAAAGATTGAGAGCAATTCTCTCACTGCCAAAGTGGCAGAAACAAATGGCTGAGATAGAGCTCGGGGTCGCATTGTTAAGAACTCCCAGACACTGATGCCTTTCAGGTCGTTCAGCCCTCTCTGGGGGTTTTGGGAGACCTGGGCTGACTGGGTAAATGGCTGGCTGGCTGGCAACCTCGCTGAGTGCTGGTCGAGACTCACATCTGCCTGTCGAGACACATCAAACCCTCTCCACAGAGAAGAAGCCCAGACTCAGACAGTATTAAGTGAAATGAATGTCTTCATAATCGTGACCATTTCCTGGCAAAGGCTGAGGGGGAATATTTTATTATTACTTTCTTCAAGTGAAAATCCATATTAAGCCCAAGTTCACATGTGTTTGTCTTATGATGTTGAGAAATTGAGCCAATTTCAAACAGAGTAACAAGCTCCCCTCAGGAAAGAAAAAAAAAAAAGGAACAGAGCTCTGGTCTCTGAAGGCATCAGATGACCACACTCTATTGAAAATTGAGTGAGAACAATTTTGTGGTCTCTGTGACAGCACCCATGGGTGACTGCATGGATGCAAGATTTTTCTCAAGCTGGGTCTTGTTAGAATCAAACTCAGTGCAACGCAAAAGCTTAACATTACTCTTTGAAGTAAATCTTCAGCTGAATGTCACATGGCTGGTTTGACATTTTGGTTTTGACTGTTAAGAAGATTTACTCACTCTTCCGTTCAAGGTTTTAATCCTGGCGATTTCACTCGATGACACCTGTGGTATCACAGAGGTGTGATCGTAGCGCAGGTCTGTGCAAAATGACTCTGTTTATTGTTCACTGGGGGGGAAAGGAAATGCACTTGAGTCCGCTCTGTCAGGAAAACACAAAAGATTTAAAGGGTCCATTTTCAGGTTTCTAAATGCTACATAGATAGCTTTAGCATTAAAGCTACAGTTGGTAAGCCGACGAAAGTGAAGGTAAACTCAGCACTCGGTCCCTTTATGAACATCTGCCAAACGCCCCCCACACACACAGGCACACACACACAAAGTAGCCATAAACGCACCCACAGAAGATGTACCATATCCATAGCAACCAGAGACTCCAAAACGATCTCACGTCTCTCTCACCTCTACCTGACTGGTGGAGAATCTTCGCTTGCGGTGGATTTCGGCAAATATGATTCCAGGCTGTAGGTGGAGCCTAGGGGAAGTGGATTTTGTCCTAAATTACTCATTTAATACCTGACTATCAGAATTGAGTCACAGTAAATATGACTGAATAATTGTTACCAAGTGAAGCTTTAACAGGAAACATTGCAAGTTGAGAATCACACCTCCTTTACTCACCAGGAGCTGGACCCTGAGGTGGAAAGCAACACAGTTTATCTTCTACTGTACTAAAGTTAGCATGCTTTCCAGCTAGCTCCAGCCCGTCTCATCAAGATTCAGACAGCAACTCAGTGTATTCTCCATTCTGCCCCACAGCGCTGCTCACAGGACGTATTATAACCTCTTGTATTAAAGGCAACAATGGCCGTGGCTCCTGCAGAGCGATAACCTGTTTATCAATGCCAGATTTGAAAGACACATATGTGCATGCATTGCTTTCTTCAGAATCCACTCTGCACGTATCTTCCATTTGAAACCATCACAGAGCTCTCCTAGAGTAGAAGCTAATTAGTGTAAAGACATTTAATGCTGCAGCAAAAAAAATACCAGTCATAAATAGTGCCAAAATGTGTTTGACAGGACAAAAAAAACAAACACATCAAAGCATTTTAACTTTAAAGCCCCTGAAAACTTGGCTTCAAATCCTCAGTATTTCTCTATAAAATGAAATATTCATGTCTAAGTAAGCAACACGTCAAGTTTGTTATTGATTAAGAGTTAACATTTAAAAGCTTGAATAATCTGCTTCATTAGGGCCTTGTGAGCGTGGTTTGATCAGATCTGAGTGGCAGAGGCCTGGCAATCTACATAGAAATTTGAGATTTTATGTTTCTACAGCTGAGCCCTATTCACTTAAAAAAATAAATAAATAATAATAATAATGTAAATTAACCAAACCTTTGGCAGAGAAGACTCAAAAAGAATCACTGGAATTTCCAATCTGCTTTTTGTTAATTTCCTCCCTTTGAAATGATGCAGGTTGTTAACCCCAGGGGAAAAACCAATTCATTACCCCCTCAAAAAAAGAAAAATCAGAAATGTGCTGCGACCACTTCCAGGTGATCATCTCTCTTGCATTTCCATATTGGAAGCCTATTCTATCGGATAGATTTCCCTGGGAGACTGTCAGTTCTCATTCATTTTTCAATTTGCAATTGCATCAGTGCAAGCTCGCAGCTTTTGTTGAATCATAAAAAGGCTGTTTTCTTGGCCACTGCCCTGCATGCCAAACTTATGATATGGTTGCCAAATCAACAATGTGATATATTGATACAATGCAGAATTGTGACAACTTAGCGACAGATAGCCGGCTGTCCGAAAAAAACTAAACAAAACAAAAAAAACACAAGAGAAGAGGGGCTGTTACCGATGACACAATTTTGCCCTCATTGATTTTATTCCTTAGTGAATTTGGGTGCTGTTTAAAAGTCTCTGCCCATTTCTTCCTCTTATTTTTTCATTTCCAAAGACAGAGTTGGAACAGCATTCGTCTTGATGTATTAATTATGTGGCACTTCTTCCTCCAGCAGCATGAACCAAAGTGGGGGGTAAAGATGGGTGCTGTTCCTTGGAGCAGGGGGACCAGTTCTGTCCTCCTCCTCTCATCGCAGTGGCAGAAGGTGCGGCAGATTAGGTGTCAGATGATATTTAATGTGAAGAGGGCCTGTCTCCTTCCCTGACACCCTCTCCTGGGTGCACTGCTGCACGGCACCGATACTCCACTGCTCTCAATCCAGGTCTCATCAAATGGCACTCAAGTCTGAGGCAGAGAGAGAAAGAGAACATATGGCAAGGAGGGAGAACAAAGATAGCCAGGGACAGAGAAGAGAGGCTGAAGAGAGGAGGAGATGTGAGATGGGGAAGGGAAGTCATTAACGGAAAAAGTAAATGTGGGAGATGTGAAGGGAATGCACACGGAGATGGCAGCGATGGGGGGAAAAAAGCAGGAGATGGAGGCAAGAAGAGAAAAAGACAGAGGGAGAGAAAGGAAAAATTTTGGTTTTTCTGTAAAAAATACTGTAAGCCCAGGCTCCTTGCTGAAGCCTACAGTGGCTGACTGGTTGTGACAGTGTGGGAGATAAGAGAATGAGAAGGGGATGGCCATAGAGGAGCTGTGAAATATCCTGGGACGAAAATACCTATCCTTAGAGAGAAAAGGGAGGAAAAGAGCTGTGGGTCTCCTCAGATGTGCTCCCTGGATGGGAATGGCAGGGAACTGGAGCTGCAAGAAAGCGTGACAGGATGCAGGCCCGCAGGTCGTGGAATCAATTTAAATGGTATCACTCCACTCCTCCTCTTTCTGCTTCTCCTCCTACTCCACCTCCTTTTTCATCTTCCACTCTTTTCAGCCTCACAGCTTTTCTCCTCCTCTCTCTCTCTCTCTCTCGCCACTCGCCTCATTTCACTGTTTTGCAGGAGAGAGAGAGAGAGAGAGAATACTCCACGGATGCAAGCAGTGCAGCTTTGCTTTGAATGCCGAATTTACTGCTCTTTACACATCCGAGTGCTCTTTTTCTGCATCAATTATATTTTAAAAAGACATCAGGGGTAGGCAGGCACATTGGTAAAGTAGGTTGTTGGTGTTTCTCCCTCCCTGACATGAGATTTTCTGCCCTTTTTATGACTGCAAACCAATACTGAGGGGAAAAGGCACTTCAAAGCAGCTGTGTCCATTGACTGCAAAGCAGAGTTTCATTTAAAGGAATGGATTGGGTCAGTTCTCTTTATCAGCTGATATTTGCACTTAAGTCAGTATTGACGGGGAGAAGAGAAATATCAGTACATCCCTGCACTGACTTGATAGTTTCATCAAGAAGAGCAATGAACTGTAATGGCTGCAGACACATCTCCCTTAATAAGCCAGTGCACTTCGTACCGGTGCGACTGAATATTGCCCAAAGGGCTGCTGTACGTGCAAATACAAAAGGCCTTGGACAAAATGGATGTTGCAAAGTCCATTTGTGGTTTGTGATAGAAGTGTAACTTACATAGTGACTTACTCCTGTGTGTCCTTGGGACCTATATTCGTGTGGATTTACTATAATTGCTATTTTGGCCATAAAAGTAGCACGGCTCCAGAGGCGCTAATGTCGCTAGGTCAGTGGTTTGGTAGTTTGGTCCAACACTTCTTTCCAAAGAAAATATCTTGACAATTACTTACTGTAGCATTTTGGCATTACATTTTAGACTGATCTTGTTCCCAGATGACACATTTTTGATTTGACACGTTTCATGTCTTTCTTCATTATGAGATAGATACTAAACAAAGAAACTAAACTCTGTAAACAGATGAACTTCGAGAGCTAAACAAACTGACTAGTTTTTGGTTTGTTTTTCAATAGTTTTTGTTCTTCTGGATGTATTGCAAACCAATGTGAGCGTTGTGCTTCATGTCTAAATGAGACAAACACAAACAGTTTAACACCACACAAAAATGACTGCGTCAACAACATTGTCTAGCTGAGAACTAGCTTTGGTAACACTTTACAATAAGGTACACAAAATTAGAGCTACAGTGAATGAAAGGTTTACTTTGTTAATATCTTGTGTTGCAGATAGCCTATGCAAACATGCTAACAGACACATTATGAGTATCACTGGCTCATTTATGAAGCATTTTTAACTAGGCCATCCATGTTTTTTGTTAACAGATAGAATCTCAAGATATTTTTGAAATGTCTGAAATCCCTTAGTATTCCACCTGTCAAATATATTAATCAAAACACAGGCATATATAACATTACAGAGTAAGAGAGACAACAAAACTGAAAAAAAAATGCCGGCCATAAAATGGCACATCATGGTCCACCTGAAGTTTTAACTTTGTCAGAGTCTTGCCTCGTGTGCCACACTCACTTGGTATACATACTGGATAGGGGAATAGCACCTTCGGCGTTACAAGTGATCTGGCAGATGGTCAACTCTGATTGAATTCACCCCCCTCCTCCTCTCCATCACCACCACTACCACCCCCTGTTCCCGGGCTCCATAAACTGCAGTGCACGTTTCACATCTTGGCCGATTCTGTCCTCTGTGTCCCACATGGGTGGAAAAGCAAAGGCTAGCTGATCTACACACAAGTCAATGCCTAGCAACTCCCTGCGGTTTAGGGCACTGTCCTGAATCGAAGAAATAAAATCTTTGGACTTGAATCACCTTTATTCCCCTTGACAAATGGTCTCAGACAGCCCTCAGTCTTTCTCTGGCACAGCTCTGCATTCAAGTAAAACAGAGGACAAAAGTATCTTTCTGTTAGACTCAGGATTTAAATGTTTATTGCAGCCTCAGTATACATTTACAATCAGGCTTCCGTGTAGATATAGAGTATACATTATGGGTATGGCGTATACATTTGGAGTCCAGACTCCGAGCTCATCACTCCCTGAAAACGATTTCATCAAATATATGCATGTATGATTGAGTGAAGCTTGTCACTTGAGTAAAACAATGCAGTGCAAGATTTCTGCCTGAACTACACTGCAAAAACTCAAAATCTTACCAGGAATATTTGTCCTATTTCTAGTCAAAATGTCATTTCTAGTCAAAACAAATCAAATTACATACTCAAAATAAGACTTATCACATAAAAAAGCTTGTTTTTATACACTTTTTACTTCTTTCAAGCATATTTTCACATGAAGTAAAAAATCTGATAGTGGAGCAAGTTTTTCTTACTCATCACAAGCATAAAAAAAGTTGCTTTCACTGGCAGATTTTTCTACTTATTTCAAGTGAAAATTTGTTTGAAACAAGTGAGAATTATCTAAAAACAAGTTAATTTTTAGGTGATGAGTCTTATTTTAAGTGGAAAGAGTTTTGATTAGAAATTAGACATTTTGACAAAAAATAAGACAAATATTCTTGGAAAGATTTTGAGTTTGTGCAGTGTAGCGTGCAGGCTTCCCTCTGTCTGTGAAGGGTTTGTCCATCTGCATAAGTCCTTAATGCATCAGTATGTGGATATTTATATGCTTATATAGGTGTTTGAGTGTGTTACAGTAGGTGCATGTTGATGTGTCTGTGCATCCATGCTGGTATCAAGAGCCACAGTCTGCCAGCGGGGCGTAGCCCTGTCTGTCCATCTGTCAAACCTGGAGAGCTCCCACCCTGCGACTCCTGTGGCTGTCAGGGCACTTTGCCCTCCACAGTGTGTTGCTCTCCTCCTGCCCTCCCCCTTCTTTTCTCTTCTTCCTTCCCTCCCCACTCCTTCCTCCTCTCCTCCTCCTCACAGCTGCCTCCTCAGCTGTGTCCACTGGCCTCCATCCCACTCCTCGGAGCATGTCCTGTTTATCTCACACAGTCCGAGCAGCAATCACACCCACGCATTTACACACAAGATGCGCACAAATACTGTATGCATGCTGACACGCGTAAATGGCTGCGCTCTCAAAACGAAGCTCACAGACATGACTCATGCGCTCTGTCCCATGTGTGTCTATGAGATACTCCTGTTTCTTAAGTCTTTGCTCGTCTGCTGTTTAGATCTGTGCGAAACTGTTCAGCCAAAGACAACAACACTAACCTCCCCGGTTCCAGTTTTATTCCACTTGAAATCGAGTAAGTACACCTGTCAAACTGCTACTGAAGAAAACATCAGTCTTCTTGCTCCATATAATCGCTGATCCTGCACTATGACTACTCCACATTCATAGGAATCCATTTCTGTTCTCATGGTGATGCCCTTTGAGAACAGCTTTGTTAACTCTAACCAGTCAATACTTAGACTTAATCGTTTTCTAATGCTCACATATTTTCTTCAAGATACAGTATATCTATCAACACATGAGCTGCTTTAATTTTTCCCATATGTTACCTTTCAGGTCACTTTCTGCCAATCATAACTACAGTTAAGTACAGGAATCTTATTTTACGTAATGTTCTCTTGAATATTACTATATTGCTCTGTTTCTCTATGTTTCAGAGAAAACATTGCCGTTTTCTTACAGATACTTTTCAGATTGACATTTGAAAAAAACAAAATATATTTTTGAATGCCTCAGGGTTGAGAGCATTTTGTTTTCAGACTGTCTGTTCTTACATCCACAAGTCCTTTAATCCTATATTTGTGAGCACAGTATCTGAGGAAACTGAGGGAATTTCTTCAACTCTTCAAATGTTTACTTGGACTTGGTCCAGGGTCAAAGGTCATTTGTACTGTATAAAACATATTTTTAGTCATAACTAGAAAATTCATACACTATGATGACATTATGTACACAAAAGGTCAAACATCAGTATCACTGTGACATCATAATGTTCTGCAGAAACACATCAGTATTCAACAAGATAACTAAATACAAAAATGAGAGATTGTGATATATATATATATATATATATACACACACACACACACACACACACACATATATAAGAATTGATGTGGGTTGTCACACCAAATATTGATTTGATTTAGGATTCTCGTCTCTTTATTCACTGCATTTTGTTGATTGATGAAAAAGAATAACACTTCCATCTTTGACAGCATTCAGTTTTTTTTCCACACCAGCCTAAAACCTTTGCACAATACTGTATATATAAAAAACATAAAACATATTTTCAGAGACAATGGCCCCATACAGGAACCACTGAACAAATTTCCTTTCTTAGAAAGGTGATGGGTCCCAACTTGTTGTTTGAGACAATCAGACGTTCTCCACTGGAAAACCCAGTCATTTGAGCTGTAATCACAATCCCTTATTTTATCATTGTCATTTTCATCATGGTTTGCCAATTTACTGAAAGGATTATGAGTTTCATTTGCACGTTTGGACACAACTTGCACAGTTGTGTAACACTTGTGGATCAGCAGGTAACTTCATGTCAGTTTTACAGAGCAGGTATTGTGAGATCAAATCTCAAACACACACTTCCTCATTCATCCGGTTGAAAACAGCAATTAATGACAGGTCTGTGTAGTTCAGAGTGTTCGGCAAATCTCATTTTAGACAACAAACTTCAAAATGGAAAAAATGACCTTGCAAGAGGGGCCATGGACAGACCTCAGTGTGAACAGTTTTCTTTGGATCTACATTTTACCAACCAGTCCCTAGATTGCTCACTGGCATAGTTTCACTCAGTCTAGTGAAGTAAAATATAAAATTCTTGGTTTAAGTGCCATTTACTGCAATGTAATTACAATGTTTTATTATGAAATTAGATGTTTCGTCAGTTGGAGAAACAGCGTATTTAAAATATTGATTTCATCAGTTTCAATGAGGCTTGTGCATCCATTTAAGCACATATTACTGTAATTATCATTGGCAGAAAAGTCTGGAATAAAAAAGCATGAACATTCAGAGCCAGAGGTTCAGTGACTATGCACTGACTACGCAACGGAAGAGTGGGCACCCACAATAAACCCGATTCAAAAAAAGGTGGACCGACTGTCTTGAACTTTCCTTCCGTATTTAGAGAGCACATTTCCTTTGCAACCTCAAGTAAGGAGAGCTCAGCCCAGGGCCAGGAGGCTTACTGCATCCGTCTCCAAGGTAAATAAACACTCAGTGGAAAAAAAAGAGGAGGGGGGATAATATATGGACTAACTTGCCTTTAGCATTCTTATCATTGCAATAACACTGTTTCCCATGGTTAGAAATCCGTGGCCCAGGCTGTGTTGTTCTGCTTAAATGAAATTTATATCAGGGTGGAGATGTAAAGAGCAGAGTGAGGGGGGGAACTACATCAGCCAAATTTAACATGTCATGAATTACACACATATTCTTCGCTCGGCTTGCTTTGATTAGCAGCCTTAAGAAATATATCACATTTTCCAGTAGTGGCAAATTGGACGGCCAGTCAGTGCTCTGACACCGTCTCACTCCCCTTGTTTAAAGCAGTGCTTTGTTAGGCTGGATTTCCCTATGTGACTGATGCATGATGACAGGAAATTAGAACAAATGAAAACAAAGTGAAATCCACAGCTTTAATCCCATCAGTTAACTAAGAGCATTCTGTGTATTTGAAATGCATTCCGTTAATTAAGAAATGTATCGACTTGTCTCTGCTCAGCCACGTACGGCAGCCAGCACCGGGCCGGGGACGGCGTTTTCGGGAATGAGACTTTGAAATGCTACACTGGCTCATTGAGATTCGCCAATCACACTGACTTCTTCCTGGCTCTGTTTCCTGACCGCAGCGTGATCACGAATCTGAGCCGGAAAATGCAGCTGGATTTGGCAGATGAAAAACTTTGAAATTGAGTTTGACAGTGTTGGAGTAGCACTGAGTGATACTTAAAACCAGGGAGAGGAAGGAGAGGACCGAGAGATGAGGTGTGTGATGCTGCGGATCTGGATTGTTTGTGCCTCCATGCTGGGAGGCATTTCTGCCAAAAACAAATAAACAACAGGCTAAACACATTGTGCGCACATGTGTATAAGCACACACACACACACAGGGACAAACGTACAACATATGCTACACACAATTGGATAGATGGATTACAGTAGGTTCCTGCTGGGCACGGGCTTCAAATATTGACAGGGCCACGACACAGAGTCTCTGCTGGAGGTGACTTATTTACATGTCTTGTTTGAAAGCCAAAAAACTCAATCAAAAGAAGAAACATGCTTCCAACATTTTATTGCCGCCAGTCTGTTTCTGTCTGTAGTTGGACTACTGTACAGTAAGCATCCATCCATTAGTGTGGGGATTTTAATAGGTTTGACAGCTGAGGAGCTCTGCTTTCAAAAGTATGGCTTCTATCTTTCCTTATATCCCTCCTATAATGATGTATATAGTCTCCTATAGTTTGTCCTGAGGGCCCATACAATATATGAGAGTGTTCAACAAACCCACTGGATTACTTTGAGTCTGAAGAAAATTCAAAAAACATCATGATGGTAGAGGAAGTCCCCCTCCTTTGTCAGACAGACTGACAGAGGACACTGGCTCTGTGGAGCGCTCCACATAATAAATTAATAAATAGACGCATATGAGAATGTCATTTGGAGACTTCTGTCTTCTACTTAACACCATTATCCATCACAGTGGTCAACAAACAGAGCAACTTAGGCCTGAAGACTTCCTCTGTGCTGTCGAGGGGATTTCCTCACTAAGTTTCAGGATTTGAAAATGTATCTCGGCCACACCGGGGATGTGGCTGTGATAACTTAAAACTGAAATAATGATATTGTGTAAGAATACAGTATATAGATGGTGGCACCAGATGTTTGGCCTTTTGGATCATCAGGTTGCTTCACTCCCCATGAAATACAATTGGTTTGTTATTTTTGTTTCGTTATCCCAATTAAATCTGTATTAACGTTTGTTTGACAGAATGTGAGAAGGTATTTGCTGTTGTTTTATCACACTTTAATTTATTCATATTTTACCACTAATTAGCAAATATCAGTGTATGAGTTGGCTTGTTAGCTTCGCCCATTTAGCACTGTAGTTAATTAGCAAGGAAGTGAAATATCTTTTGAGCATGATGCGCAGGTGACCAGCTGTGCTGATGATGCTAACTGCAGTGGATGCTCACCAAAGTTACCACGCTGTTTCCCATTTTTACACTATCCAGGATTTAGCCAGTGGCAGCAGAGCAGCCCACTCTGGATGATGTCACAGATGGTACACGGCTGGCTTTACAATCTATGTAAACATTAGACATCATCATCTAGGCGTCAATCATCCTGATGTTTGTGTATAGCCCATCACATCACTGTGCGGCCTCTCAGAACAGCTTGCATGGCTCTTATGTCTGTTGACCCCGTCATGCCTCTCATGGTCTGTTGCTCCTAGCAAAAAATGTGTGTGTGTTGTGTAGTTTTGCATAACACGCATACAAAAACGTGTGATTCAATGATTTAAAGGTATAATGTGTAGGAATTACCCCCATCTAGCGGTGCTGTTGCATATCGGAACGTATTCTTGATGCATCTTGCATTCACGTGAAATCGGGCAGACGTCAGACAGAAAACATACGCTGCATGTAACAGGATAAACAAGCGTCTATGTAAACAAGTGGTCCGCCAGCACGAGGCAAAACAATACAGGCGTGACAATATGTTGTCATGGTGATGTCGTATTGTTTACCTGACCCACGTTTTACCGTCTTTCTCTCGTCGAGTAAAATGACATCCAGTTGGTTTGCCGACGGCCGTCTGCCTGACTGCACCTGAATGCAACATCAGTGCCTCCGTCCTTTCTCCCCGAGCCGACAGCTCCGCTGAGTTTCTGTGGTTACCTACGGTCACGTAAAAAATGGCGATGCAACATGGTCGCCTCGATTCGGTGCCTTGCCCACTTATGTATTTGTAACGACGTGTAACAACTCATTCTAAGGTACGAGAAAGCTTTCATTTGTATGTGGCTGTGATTTGACTTCAGTGAAATACGTATTTATGAAAGGAATTTAAAAAAATGAGCCACTGCTCAGGCAGTTTTAGTTAAATTCAATCAGTAACACACAATTATGTATTGTTTTTAAAGAACAAAAGTAAATTAGTTAAACATTAAGCTGAGTCTAACATTCCACGATTAAGCTTCAAGAGAAGACATTTCTTGACACTCTCCAGCTAACTTCCATCGTTAAAATTGCACTGCCACACATGCACACACACACAAAAACAAAAAAAGCTCACGTCATTCTATAATTTCTGCTCCTTTGTATTTCTACCCACTTGAGTGTTACTAATAGAAAGAAAATGAGCAGCAAGTCGAAAGCGCTTTGAAGTTTGCCAGCAATAATTGAGATGATTGATAGTTGGGTTTCTAAATAGCAGGATATTGCATATAGAGCGCAGAATAATAATGTGAGACAGCATCAGGGAGAAAATGCAATCATGGTTTTCTGCTCAGCCCAAAAGCTGTGATTGCTGCACGGGCACATGCACAAATGCATATGCTTGTAAACTCATCGGCATCTTCGCACACATACAGGCGCTGACAAACACACTCATAAACACAAGCAAATAAACTGGAAAAGGGTGGGAGAAGCCACAAAGTGCATAGATAAGTAAATCAGTAAATAATAGAATACATTTGTTCCTGGTGAAATGGGTTCTTTGGAGGATAAGACTCGCAGTGGTTGCCATCTGAGGAATTAGAAAAAGGGGAGAGGGAAAGACAGAAAGTCAGGGGAGAGAGAATAAGCACAGCTCATCAGCCCGGCTGAGATAGTAGCTTGGAGCGGAGCGATAAAGCCATTTTGGCACAGTTAAATCATGCATCCATCACAGTGCTTATCGGTCACTTGGGAAAGGTGCCTATAATAAATCATCAACTGCAGCGTCAATAGCTTACAGCCAGACAATGGGAGGTAGTGGAGCAGTGCTCACTGCTTGTTTGAACAGTGTGACTTATTTGGAGAGCAATCAAACAGAATGGAGATATTTATAATGTGAGCTCACTTCATATCTAGGCAGAGAGAGATATGAAGAAGCAGTGATGGCTTCCAGATTTTTTAAAGGAAAGAGGCGAGGAAGAGTGCCATCGCTGTGAGACAGCTAACAACCTCTTCATCTTGTCTCTGCAGCCCACATAGAGCATGTGCTGGTCAAAGGTTCACCCACCTCTGAGACTTCCCACATACAATAATATACAGGGAGCCTGTTGCTGTGCAAGAGAGCCGAGGATGTCAGGTTTCAGTTTAGTTCAGCAGAACACGTTCGGCTTAGTTAGAGGGGTCAGTTCACCCAAATTACTTGTGTGACATGCAGATCGTTTACACGTAGGCCTCTAACCCAACAACAGAGGTGGGTGTAATTTAATTTGTGGTGCTAACAATATTGAAAAAGAATATGCAGTCGACCGAACACAAACCTTTTTCTGTCCAGAAACAATGGGTCTCCACATTTTTCTATTTTCTTTATCGTCTTCTAGTTTTGATATGCTTTTTGGGTGACACTGAACTTGTAGTTACAGTTAGCAGGTTAGCAGTTAGCATCATCTCAGGTGCATTTATACAACATGTACCAACTGGAGACCTTCTCCAGTCAAATGTATGGTTTGTCAGCAGAGAAGAAAATTCAAGTAAACTAAGTGATACAATAAATTAGGGAGCAATGCCTGCACTTCAAATATTCAGTCCTGTGTTAGGCCTACTATGCCAGAATGCCAGTGATACTATGCAGTATAAATCTGTGCTATGTCATGGATTAGAGTAAATGCTATGGCACAGATAGACACATTTGCTTGATAAATCTTACTTATCTACTGTGTGATATTTAAGCTAGATCACATTATGTTCAAATAGTTTGAAGCAACTTCTGCTTAGAGGTGTATATTGCCAACGTTCAATCCAATCCACTACAATATAATCCACTCAATTAGAAAGAGTGTTTCAAAGTCTCTACTGTAACTGTGTTAAAAGCCAAGGAATAAACGTGTGTTTTAAGGCTGGGGGTTTGTCTCACATAAAGGGCCAGGGAGTTCCAGAGTTTGGAGCCAGTAACAGAGAAACCACCTGAGTCTGGTCTAGGGACCTCAAGGAACAGTTGGTCTGTGGATCTGAGGGACCATGCTGAAACATAAAAAAGGGGCAAGAGACCATTAATTAATTAAAACTAACATTATGATCTTAAAAATAACTACGTTAATCTGTGGTGTTGCTTCGCTGTATTTGTGAGTATGTTTCTTAAAATAA